>NW_027186296.1:60105195-60129160 GCF_028583685.1 Petaurus breviceps papuanus | reverse complement strand
GAAGAAGAAGAAGAAGAAGAAGAAGAAGAAGAAGAAGAAGAAGAAGAAGAAGAAGAAGAAGAAGAAGAAGAAGAAGAAGAAGAAGAAGAAGAAGAGAAAGAAGACTATTGATCACTCACATGCTTTTTGGAGAGCAGTTATTTATCCATCATTGTTTGTGGAGAAGTTGAGAAACCATTATGATGTGTATGGCTCCATTGATGGACCAGAAGGAGAAGCCAGGACACAGAAAGAACCCTATACTCTAGTTTAACCAGAAAAAAAAGAGAAAAGAACAAGACTAAGGCTTTGTTCATCTGTTCAACAGAAAGAAAAGTAGAGAGTGAGCATTGATCCAGGAGGCTCTTAGGTTGAATGAAAGGGAAGAGAGCAAGATCAAATGGGGAAAAAAAAAAAAACAAGACTCCTTAGTATTCAAGTCTTGCCTATTATTACTGGTCAAGGTAGTTTTCAGAGTCCTAGTCAAGTTCCCTTGGTTTGGATCCAAGACTGCTGCCCTTGTCCTTTCCTAAGAGTGAAGTAATCTTTCATTTGTTTCATTACAAGCTCTACCAGGTCAATGTAGATTAATTTCCTTTTCTAAGGAAGGAGTCAATTTTGATCAAGGGATATGTTTACACTGAAAAACTCCCCATACTCCAGTTGAACAGACTTATTCCTGATCACTCCTATAGGATTTGGAGCCAAACACATTTGTTAAGCTAATAAAATGTCTAAAAGGTGTCATGATACAACATTTTCAAGGGTAGTTGAACAAAGGAAGACTCAAAAAAGTTCAACATTCTGATTTTCACAAATAAAATTTTCACAAACTTTTATTCTTTCTGATCTCATGACTCCCAATAGATCCCCAACTTCATATTTTCCCATTCCTCAATAATAAATTTATATAATACTTTAGTGTTTGTAGAAAATTTAAAAAATGGGCACATTATTTCATTTAGTCCTCAGAAAAATTCTGTGGTTTAAGTACTGTGAATATTATCGGCGTATTATAGATGAGAAAACTAGGCTCAGAATTATAAAGCAACATGCCCAAAGTCAAATAATCAGAAGTGTCAAAGGCAAAATTTGAAGCTCACTACCTGCTTACTACAATTCCAGCATACTTTTCATTATATAATGCTGAATTCTCAGCCCACCTCTCAAGTACTTTTTGCTCTTTTCTCCTTCCTCTCCTTTCAATCACCAATTCACTCATCTTTTTAAAATATCACGTGTTCTGAGTTGAAAAGAATGAAAATGAAACACATCACCTATCTCCTGTCAGAGAATTTAATTTAAAAGGTAATAAAAGACATGTTTTCGGATATGGCCAAGGTGAGAATTTGTTTTGCTGGACTAAGCATACACACACACACACACACACACACACACACACACACACACACACACATACATATACACACAGAGAGGAGAGAGAGAAAACTTTACTTCTATTTTTTAAATTGTTCATGGCTGTGATGGTGGTGGTATAATGGAAAGGTTAGAATAATATTTTTTTTGGAGGGGGAAGGCAAGGCAATTGGGGTTAAGTGACTAGTCCAAGGTCACACAGCTTGTAAGCATGTTAAATGTCTGAGGTCAGATTTGAACTCAGGTTGTCTTTACTCTAGGGCCAGTGCTCTATTCACAGCACCACCTAGCTATCCCATAAAATTTTTGAAAATAAAAAATAAAAGAGATGACTCTAGGAGGGAGAGGAGACACACAGCAGTAAATGTGAATGATGTGAGTTTGATATAAAAACAGAACATATCAATACAATTTTATTTAAAAGTTAAAAATTAAGTTTCATACACTCTACAATTTTTCCTCTCTACTTTCTTAAACAAGGAAATACTGTAAATACTATAATATTAATAAGATTTAAGTATGGTTAAGTGATAAGCATTAGGTCCTGCAAGACTGAAAGTTATCAGAACCTAGTTGTAGCACACGAAGGAGGAAAATAAAATATGTATGTGTGTGTGTGTATTCATTTTAGAATTAAATTCATTGAATTCATTTTTCAAGTATCTGATTTGAAATAATAAGGGACCTTAGAAATCATAAAACTAATTCCCTTATTTTACAGAAGAAAGTAAGCCTGGAAAATCAAAGTGATTAGCCCAAGGTAGTAAGCAATAGAGGCAAGCCTTGAATCTGGGCATTCTGACTCCAAATAAAATATTCTTTTTACTATACAGTTCTGATTCACTTATCTTCAGTTCAACCCAAAGGTTAGATTTAATTCAAACAAGTTGGCATATTCCCAAATCTGTCCTTAGCTGGACACAAGATTAGAAGCATTTTCAAGGGGAAAATTTTGTTTCATTGGGTAAGAAACTAAACATCTATTTTCCATCACAGTGACAATAAAAATCATTCTTTGCTTTTATTTCCCAGCTTGGTATTTGCCTGTGAACAAAATTGAAGTTGGCAAAGGCTGGTTCATGTGAATTACTTCAACAACAGTTTCTCATTGTGTTGAATTATACTAAGGCCACTTGCTGTGAAATCTTGCCATGGCCCAGCAACAGTGGAAGATATTGTCATTTTTTTTTCTTCTTGCACATGAAATTAACCCACTTGTCTCCTACACAAAATGACAATCTTTTTTTTTAATTGGGGAAAAAACCCTCCTACCTGAAATCATTAGCACGGTAAGTGAACATGAAGACAAATCATATAACCCCTTCACCTTTCATCTATGGAAGATTCAAAAGAATCACACATGTTAGTGGATCTGCTTGCATATAAGATATACCATGCCAGGTCTGGAGACCAGACAGCTGAAAAGTGGTAGCATGTGGACCTCAAAGCAGCAGGAAACAAAGACCAGTCAATCTGAGACTGATACAGAAGCACAGATGGAACTAGCAAATCTCTGCTGAAAACCACAGTATCTCTTTCACCCTGGAAGGAAGCCATTAGTGAAATCTGGGACTGCTGAACTAGCATCAGGTTGACGGAACACCAAAAGGGGGGAAAAGGCTAGTGCATCTTGAGACTAGATCAACAAGGCACATAGTTATGGAGTGAAAGAACAAACATGGACCTTACCCTTTGCTTTTACTGTGTCATATGGTGTATGTGGGTCCTAGTTGGAGGGGAGAACTTGACTCTCTAGCCTCCTTAAGTAACACAGTAGTACTGTAAGCTGGAAGGTTTCTATGGATTGCTGTATAAAGTAGAATTGTTCTTTTTTCCTTGGTTGTCAATAGATTTGGGACTAAGTCCTTTTAAACTTTGTTGTTATATAAATCAATGTTATTTCTAAGGTTAATATTCTGGGTCACCTTTGTGCTTGTAGAGGAGCAAGAATAATGATGATTCAACTTTGTTTTCCTATGGAAATGAACCTGAGTATTCAAAGGCCAGGTCAGCTGAAAAAGATATATGGGCAGTTCTATAAACCTAGAAGTGCTTCTTGTAGTCCCAAAGACAGACTGAATCTGCTGAACTGAATAAAAGGAGGCTTGAATTCTTTAGTCATCAAAGCCCATGAAATAAAGACCAAAGTAAAATGGCCCTTGGACCTCTTTCTGCCTCAGCATTGCCTATGGGGAGAGTAGAGAAAAGAGGGCAGATGGCATTAAGAAACTTTCTTAAAAAAAAAAAAAACTTTCTCCCAAAATTCATTTAACTTTCAGTAGTCTCAATGTAGAGTTCTTGACCCCAAATCAATGAGGTGAAATACTATTGAAAGAACTGAAGTAGGTCAATATAATTTTCATTATGAATGAAAGCAGAAAACAAGCCAATTGTTGCTCCTGGTGTGATGGCCCAAAAGTTCTCTGTGGAAAGACATGCAATGTTACTCAACCTCCCAAATAAGGCATGGGGACTAAATGGCAGGTGATTTGGGGCAGGGGAGGGAGGTGGTAGATAATGTCTTAACATTTGCTTGTAACTTGTTAACTTTTGTATAGCCTCAAGATCATGTCTTGGTTCAGGTGGAGATGTTTCTATTGTAAATAATGTCATTAATCCATATTGATAAGGCTGAAAGTATTTAATTAATCTCATCAGACTGTTTAGGTGAGACCAGAGATTTAAGATAGTGGAGACCTATGTTTGAAATAGAATCAGATTTGTCTTTATTTACAGAATCTCACAGAGTATGTTTCTTTGACTGATAAGGCTGCTCTTTCTAGGAATAAATATTTGCCCCAAACACACAACACATAGGTTTTATACATTTCCAGGTATTAATGCCTCCCCTTTCAGATTACATTCAATCTACATAGTATGTATCTTGTACATAAATCTTAACGTGCATACTGGTACCCCATTACAATGTGAGCTCCTTGAGGGTAGGCAATGTGTATGCCTTTCCTTATATCCTCATTTCTTGGAACCATGCCTGACACCTAATAAACGTAGTTAAATGATTGTTGACTAACTGAAGACACTCTACATGGTGAGCACCAAACACCAAAATGAATTGAACCATGTCTTTTTTCCTTTAAAAAAATTTATTCAGGGTGGAGGAAAGATGGCATAGTAGAAACAGGACTTCCGTAGGGCTCCGGCTACCACCTCCTCCCATTAATGTAAAAATGACTCTAGACAAACTTTGGAGTGACAGAACCCACAAAATTACAGGGAGAGGCTAATCTCCCACTGAAGACAGTCCAGCAGGCTGGCAGGAAGGGGCCAGCACAGCACTCTGGGAGCTGAGCCCAGCCCAGCACAGCCCTGAAGTTTTAGCTCCTGAAGTGTGAGAACAGATTGCCAGAGCTTGAGGAGGCTCAGAGAGGGCACACAACTAACAGCTCAAGCAGCTGAGGAAACCCCAATTGGGGACAAAGGAAACAGCAATTGGGACAAAGCTCTCCCATCTGGTAGCAGAGTCTTACTGTGGCAAAAAGCTCAAAAGTCAAGTAATTGAGAGGCGACAAGAGCAAACAAAGAAAGCAAACAAGCAGAGTAATCCAACTTTACACTCCTATTTTGGGGACAAAAAGGATCAAAGCATGGAACAGGAGGAAGACAATGAAGTCAGAACTCCTGCACCAGAAGCTTCCAAGAAAAATATGAGCTGGTTACAGGCCATACAGGAGCTTAAGAAGGATTTTGAAAACCAAATAAGTGGAGGAAGAATTGGGAAGAGAAATAAGAACAATGCAAGAAAATTATTAAATGAGGGTCAACAACCTGACTGAAGAAAATAACACCTTGAAAATAGACTAACTCAAATGACAAAAGAGGCTCAAAAAGGCAATGAGGAGAATGGCTTAAGAAGTCGAATTTGCCAGATGGAAAAAGAATCCCAAAACCTCACTGAAGAAAATCATTCCTTCAGAATTAGATTGGAGCAAATGGAAGCTAGTGATTTTATGAGAAATCAAGATACTATTAAACAGATACAAACAAATGAAAAAAAAAAGGAAAGCAATGTGAAATATCTCATTGGGAAAACCACTGACCTGCAAAATAGATCCAGGAGAGATAATTTAAAAAGTATTGGACTACCTGAAAGCCATGATCAATAAAAGAACCTAGAAATCATCTCTCAAAAAATTCTCAAGGAAAATTGCTCTGATGTTTTAGAACCAGAGGACAAAATGGAGGTTGAAAGAATCTACCGATCACCTCCTGGAAAAGATCCCAAAAAGAAAACTCCTAGGAATATTATAGCCAGGTTCCAGAATTCCCAGATCAAGGAGAATATATTACAAGCAGCCAGGGAGAAACAATTTGAATATTGTGGAAACACAATCAGGATAATCCAGGATCTGGTAGCTTCTACACAGGGATAGAAGGGCTTGGAATATGATATTCTGGAGGTCAAAGGAGCTGGGATTAAAACCAAGAATCACCCAGAAAAACTGAGTATCATGTTTCAGGGGAAAATATGGTCATTCAGTGGAATAGAGGAGTTTCAAGCATTCTTGCTGAAAAAACCAGAGTTGAATAGAAAATTTGACATTCATATACAAGAAGCAAGAGAAGCATGAGAAGGTAAACAGGGAAAAGAAATCATAAGGAACTTATCAAAGTTGAACTATTTACATTCCTACATAGAAAAATGATAATTGTAACTTATGAAACTTTTCTCAGTATGAGAATAGTTGAAGGGAATAGAAATGTGTGTGTGTGTGTATATATATGTGTGTGTGTGTGTATGTATGTATATGTATTTGTATGTGTGTGTACATACATAAATATGTCTATATAGGAAGGTATATGGGAGTATGAATGTATATGTGAGTATGTGTATATATGTGTACAAGTATACATAGATAGAGGGCTCAGGACCAATTTAATAGGCAGGGATGATACTTAAAAGGTGCAATTAAGAGGTGAGAGAGGAATGGAATGAAAGGAGGTGGGGTAGGGAGAGACAGAATGGGGTAAACTATCTCAAATAGAAGAGGCAAGGGAAAATGGTTACAATGGAGGGGAAGAATAGGAAGGCAAAAAGGAATGGGTCAACCTTATTCTCACTGAATTTGGCTTAGGGAGGGAATGATATACCCACCAAATAAGGTGTCTCACCCTACAGGAGAGTAGGGGGAAAGGGGATGAGAAGGGGGATGGTGGAAGGGAGGGCAGGCTTGGGGGGAGGGAAGTTGGAAGCACCCACTTTTGAAAAGGGACAGGATCAAAGTAGAGAATAGAACAAGTGAGAGGTAGCATAGGATGAAGGGAAATATAGTCAGCCTTTCACAATATATCCACTATGGAAATGTTTTGCATAGCTACTCATGTACAACCTATATTGAATTGCTTATCTTCCCAGTAAGGGTGGGTAACAAGGGAGGAAGGGAATGAACCTAGAATGCAAAGTTTTAAAATCAAATGTTTAATATATATATATATATATATATATATATATATATATATATATATATACTATTATTAATATTATTTTACATTTAAATGGGAAATAAGATATACAGGCACTGGGGCATAGAGATCCACCATGCCCTACTGGAAAATCAGAGGGGGAATGGGAGAAGATAAGGGAGAGAGCAGATTAGAGAACGGAATATCCAGTAGGATTGCTATTTTGGGGTAGTGAGTAGGGGAAGAAAGGGGAGAAAATTTGTAACTCAAAATCTTGCAGAGATGAATGATGTAAACTAGAAGTTAATAAAGCATTTCATAAAGTAAAAAAAAAAAGAAAAGTTTTTATAATGAATATAACTCTAAAATGTGGTACTGAATAAAAAAGTAATTAAAAGGAAAAAATTTATTCTGTAAATTAAATTAAATTTATTTTTTATTTTATAAATTAAATAAAATTTACATTTATTTAATAAAATTTGTTTTAAATTAATTTATAAAATTTATTTTAAAATATTTTTTATTTAATTTATGCAACAAAACAAACATTTTTCTTTTTTTATTCTTTTCAAAAATTTATATAGCATTTTATTTTCCCCAGTTACATGTAAAAACAATTTGCTATTCCTTTTAAATATATAATAAATATATCATTTAAATTTCTTTTCCCACCTTTTTTCTTTTCCTCCCCCTCCCATACTGGAGATGGTTATCATTAAACACACACACACACATATTTCTATTTATCAATTCTTTCTCTTGATACAGATAGCATCTTGCTTTATAGGTCCTTTGTAGTTAATTTCGATACTTAAAATGTCAAAATAATTTATCCACTCAAAGTTGTTCTTAGAGCAATATCATTGTTACTATATGCAACATTTCCTTGGTTTTGTTCATTTCTCTCTTCATTATTTCATGCAGGTTTATTTATGTTCTTCAAAGATTATTTAGCTCATCATTTCTTATAGCATAGTAATATTCCATCACAATCATATACCATATTCATATACTTTGAAATATCATATTATACCTAGCAGATTGGCTTAAATGATTGAAGGGGAAAATGACAAATTTGGAAGGAGTATGGAAAAATTGGGACACTAATTCATTATTGGTGGAATTGTGAACTGATCCAACCATTTTGGAGAATAATCTGGAATTATGCTCAAAGAGTTTTTAAACTGCCTGTATAACCTTGTACATCTATATAGAGATATAGAGATCTATTTCCAAAGATGATTAGGGAAAAAGGAAAAGAATCTAATTCTAATATGTATATGTGATATATATATAATATGTTACATACATATATAATATATATTACATACATATACATAATACATATTACATATATATATATATATATATCAGCAATCTTTGTGCTGGCAAAGAACTGGAAATTGAGGGGATGGCCATCAATTGGGGAATGACAACCATATCTTAAAAGAAGAGAAACAATCATCATTTCTTAAAGCATAGTAGTATTTCATCACAAGCAATTTCCACAATCATATGCCTTGAGCTATCATTCCACATTTATCAGATTGGCTAATATGACAGAAAAGCAAAATGACAAATTTTGGAAGGGATGTGAAAAAACTAGAACACTAATGCACTGTTGGTGGAGTTGTGAACTGATCCAGCCATTCTAGAAAGCAATTTGTATCTATGCCAAAAGGGCTACAAAACTATGCATAATCTTTGACACAGCAATACTACTACTAGATCTACAGCCCAAAAAAATGAAAACCAAAAAGGAAAGACCTATATGTACAAACATATGTATAGCAGCTCTTTCTGTGATGATAAAGCATTTAAAATTGAAGGATTTCCATCTATTAGGAAATGGCTGAATAAGTTGTGTTACAAGAATATGATGGAATTCTATTGTGTATAAGAAATGATGAGTAGGATGCTTTCAGAAAAACCTGAAAAGACTTACATAAACTGATGCAAAGTGAAGAAAGCAGAATCAGAAGATTCTACATAGAAATAACAATATCATAATGATGAGCAACTGTGAATGATTTAGCTGTTCTTAGCAACATAATGATCTAAGGCAAGTCTGAAGGATTTATGATAAAAAATGCCATCCACCTCCAGAGGAAGAATTGGTAGCATCTGAATGGCTATCAAAGCATACTTTTTAACTCATTTTTCAATTTTTTGGTCTGTGTTTTCTTTCACAAGATGACTAACATGGAAATATGTTTTGTATGACTGCACTTATATACTTTATATCAAATTCTTTGCCTTCTCAATGAGGAGGAAAGAGAGTGAGGGTGGGAGAGAATTTGGAAGTATTTTTTTAAATGAATACTGAAATTGTTTTTATGTGTAATTGGAAGAAATATTAAAAAGGAAAAGAAAAGAGACAATCATGTAAATACCATTTCCAATTCAGCTGAGTGCACTGAGACCACCTTCTCAGAGCATAGGTCAAAACCAACATTAAACTAAAAGAAAAGCTAAAGATGAGACGGTCCAGCGAGGTGGTACAGTGAATAGTGTACTGGGTATGAACTCAAGAACACTCATCTTCCTGAGTTTGAATCTGGCCTCAGACACTTAACTTTGGACAAGTCACTTAACCTTGTTTGCCTCAGTTCCACATCCATAAAATGAATTGGAGAAGAAAATGTCAAACCACTTCAGTTTCTTTGCCAAGAAAATCCCAAATTAGGTCATGAAGAATTGAACACAACAGAAACAACAATAATAACAAAGATAAGTCAATGTGGGATGCATTTTCAAAAATTCTGACCTGACATATTCAGGCATACTTTTAACATTGGGAAATTTGAAATGAATAAAGAAAAAAAGATCATTCAAGTGAATACTGTTTTTTACAGAAATTAGTAACAAGTTATCTCCAGTGTTTATGTTGAAATTTTGCCAGATTCCTTGAACAACGAATCAAGAAAAATAATTATTTTGTGACCCAGGGCTTATTAATTTTGAATACTATTGAAACATTCCAATACAATAGGGAGATGTTTGATTATAAAAGGTGCTTACCATCATTACAGAGACTATCTAGTGAAAAATATAAATGAAAGGGCAATTATTTTGTAGATAGGGAATGTACCTGTTTGTAGATGACCTTGTCCTGTTTTCAGAACTTTCTCAATGAAATCAATGTGAATCAAATGAATCTGGCTTCACTATAAGAATGGCATTTTTCAGATTGTGACTTCTAGTTATATAGATAGCCCATTCAGTTAATTTAGCATGTGCATGTATGTGTGTACATCTCTTAAACATTCCGGCTAAATGATGAATGAGCACAGGATTAACGTAGGAAGAAAAGAACGAATTTGGGAAATGGTGCAACTCACTTAATAATTTCAAATTGTCCCCTGAAACAAAATGCTATCTTTTTTTTACCCTCATAATATTCAATTGATCAAGAAGCATTTATTAAGTGCCTACCAAGATGCTGGGCATTGAGAATACAAATTTTAAAAGTCAGAGAGTTTATTGCTTCAAGGGCCTTGAATGTTTGTAAATAAGGAAATTTAAGAAGTATTTTGTAGAAATATGAAATGATAGGGAGAGGTGGTTAGGAAATGCCTGAGGAGTTCAGTTTTAAAATTATATAGTGGTTCATAGAGGTGAAGGTGAGTAGGGTGAGAATTCCTGACATAGGGGACAGCCTGTGCAAAGATGTGGTGGTGGGAGATACAATGTAATATCTGCAACTGGGAATCAGCAAGTAGGCCAGTTCAGTTGAAATATAGGGTAAATAAGGGACAGTGGTGGTAACCAGCCTGGAAATCCGCCCCCCCCACACACACCACACACACACACACACACACACACACACACACACACACACACACACACACACACACACACACAAGCTTCAGCCAAAGTGTTAAGTGCTTTAAATGCCAAAGAGAAGAGAATATATTTTATTTTAGAGGCAGCAGGTAGCCCTCAGTGATGCCATGTGGCTGAGAGTCATGGAAAATAATAATGCAGGTAGGTGCCAATTAGTGTGAATAATGAATCCAAGGAAGTGCTTGGATATATTTGAATTTGCATTATCTGAAGTTATAATTATGTAAAATATGTTAAATGGTTCCATTCAAACAGAAATATGCAGTGCAAATCCAATGTGACCACTTTAAAAGAGTCGTTATTTATTCATAGTAATCATTAGGATCTGGCTATACATGACGTATATGTGTATGTGTGTACATACATACATACACAAAGAACATTGAAGTGTATTCCAAAGAACAATGGAGATATATAATGGTTATAATTGCTTGAAACCAGACTTGTGCATAAGAAATATTGCAAAAGATATGATCTAGGAAAAGTATGTCCACAAATGGAAATGGGCTGGTTTTAATGTGATAAAAATAAAGGATAACTTATGAAGAGCCCAAGTTACTCCACTGTTATCCACAGTGATTCTAAAAAGACCTAGAGAATGGCCTCTGTTAGGTTGGGTGGATCTTTTAGACAGAAATTATTGGACAACGTGGATAAGGGTGGTGCAGAATGAGAGCATGTGGATTGGTTTTGATTCACATTGTCAAAAAGAATACTGAACATTGAAAACATCACAGATGCACTGAAGTATTGAAGCAACTCAATTGGACCAACTCAATGCTATAATCCAGGCAATCCATCCATTCAACACATCCTCTTGCTCCATTTTACTTTTTGAGTATAGATAAGTTGATTTCTTTCAAGTGCTTATTCACTTTATGGAGGATGTTTTATGGTTCAGGGACTTGATGTAATTAATATAATGTCATTTGAGAATAGAAACATTTGCAGAGCCTTTTCTTTGGTAGATAGGGAACCCCTCTTTCATTTGGGCTCTATGCAAGACACTCTCAATGATACTGTCAAACATCTTAGGTGTGCATAAGCTATCAATGCTTCATTTTGTGCTGATACTGTATCTTTAAGGGAAATTTTCTTTGTGGTCCCATCATAGAATCTTGTTGAATCATTAAGCTAAGTGAGTGAGGGGAGGATATCTGAATCATCAGAAAAACTGCATTGGTCCTTCATAAATTATATTATTGCTACCCCCTTTTCCTCCTCCCTGCATATGGCACTGGAAGAACACAAAAAATGTGCTTACAAAAAAAACAAAAAACGCTGTCCTCCTCCTCCCCTAAAAAACTAATTTGCATGTAAATAAAAAAAAAAACCCCAGCTAAACAGAAAAGGAAATCAGGATATGTTAAATTCCTTTTAGACCTTGCATTTGATTGTCATTAAGCCTACTGCCTGATTTCCTTCAGGCTTATTTTGCTTTCTTTTAGATTCCAGGCACATGATTACTTTCATGGCTGGTTACTAGTAATTACAAGGAAAATCTATAATCCTAGTCTTAACCCCAAACATACTACCTGAGAAATAAAAAGTTCCCTTTCCCTGGAGACATGTCTCTTCATGTCTATACAAACTGAAAAACTAAAGAGACATATACACTTTCCTTTATGATTACAGACAAAAGGCAGTATGGTACAATACTAGTAGAGAGAAGTCTGTCCTTTGTATGCAAAATATGAGATTCCTACTAACTAGAATATAGATAACTTGGGTACAATTCCCCTTAAGGTCCCTAGTAAATGTTTGAGCATGGATAATCAGATAATCTTTCAGTGTCCTAGGCTATAAATTATAGGCCACTTTGCACATCTATATTAGTGGGGGGAGTTTCCACACCAAGAAAATAACAATTTGCCATCCTCCCACCAAGACAACATAAATTTACAGTCAATCTTCCATATTGTTTCTCTAGCCAACTTCATTTTTAATCAATACTTTGATGTTCATGTCCCATACTTAATTTGGTGTTTCCTATAATGCTCTTCTGTTCTCGGTCTAGTTTGAGACTTCATTCATTGGGTTATTAAATATTACAGAGACATTAAGCACTTTCTAAAGATAGCTCATTGAAAAGAAGGTTGCCCTTATTCCCAGCAGTCCCTGTGATAGAGAATAGACATCAAGTTAAATGCTTGATAAAATGGGGGAGGAAGGAGTAGAGAAGGGAACGAATCTTCACTTTTTAGTCCAACTACTATAACTTCAAAATCACTATCCTATTAAATGTACTATCTGTCTAATGAGTTAAGGACTCAGTCTAGGGTGGCATGCTAAAACCTGGAGTCACAAAGACTGATCAGATACCACCTCTGACACTAATTATGTGACATGGGCTTAATTTAACACTAACCTCTCTGAGCCTCAGTCTTCTTATCTGTAAAATGAGACTAATAATGCCTGTATTACTTAGAAATGATATATCACCTGTATTGGTGATATTGATTCTGCCCTTTGAGGTTTATAATAATATATATTATTTCTTTTGATTCTCTCAACAACCCTAGGTACTATAGGTTTATTGTCCTGTTTTACAGATTAGGAAATTGTTACCCAGAGAACTCAAGTAATTTGCCTAAGGTCACATAACTACTGTCAGAGACAGCAATGGTCAGGCTCCATGTCTAACACTCCACCATACTGCTATCCACAGATTGCCCTAGGAGTCAGACACTTTTCTGTTTCTCTAAGGAGATAAATTATACCTTCCCCCTCCTGTGGACCCTAAATGATTTTCTTTCTTTGAGAAATAATATCCAGAGTTATCAGAGAGTTGTCATTTCCAAGCAGATCATAAACTAGAGATTAGGGGATTTCTGGATAGCAAAAAATTTCCTTTGTTGATATCCTCCTTCTAGGAGGCCTCTGATATCTTTACTTTGTTCCCTCCTGGAGCCAGTCACTACTAATTCTTCTGGTAACAAGTCAAAACTTCTAGGGTCTCTAGGATGATTTGGTGTACCAAATCTACCCACATCTGAATTAACTATCTCTATACCCAGCACAGCCTTAATATGTAGTCTCAGATAATTGTAAAGACTGATTTTAATCTTTATAGTTACCAGGCTGATCAGGAATACATCTTCCATTTTTAACATTGTTGCTATGAAACGAATAGCCCTCAGTAATATTACTTCACCTAAAGTGAAACGTTTAATTATGGAAGCAAAATGCAATGTGTTTATATATGGAACCAATGTTTTGGGAATACTATGAGACAAATATCTAGCAATTAAGGAAAAGAAATACCTGAGATTAATAGCTCCTAGTCACTAGGGTATGAATGAGAGCTGGTCAAGTATCTGAGGAATGTATGGATGAGAAGTATATAATGGATATAGAAATGGACTGAAAGAAAATGGGGGGGGGGTGTGGAATAGAGTGGAATAAGCATTTATATAATACTTATCATGTGCCAGGAAATGCATACTAAGTGCTTTACAAATACCTCCTTTAATCCTTATAACAACCTACCTGTGAGGTAGGTGCTGTTTTCATTCTTCTTTTTCAGCTGAGGAAATTGAAGGAGACAGGTTGAGTTACTTGTACAGGGTCACAGAGCTCATAAGTTTATAAGCCTGAATTTGAACTTAGGTCTTTCTGACTCTAGGCTCAGCACTTGATCCACTGTGCCATCTAGCTGCCTAGAGCTACCAAAAAGATATTACTGAAAATTTAGACTATAAGGGAGAAAGCAAGGAGGGAGAGGAGGAGGAATTGTGTATGTGGGTGGGATGGGGAGAAGAGTCAATAAATCATGACTCCAAAATTATGAATGTAGGGTACTGGTGGAGGATAGGGGTGTCTGTCATTGATAAGAATTGGAGAAAATTGGAATGGCCAATTATTTTTGTTATTATTATTATTTACCACATTTAGTGCCAGGGAGAATATCCAAAGAAGTTAGGGAAATTTTGTCTTTCAAAGGGATGTTGTGAACTTGAATGAGATCATGTCTGTAAAGTGGTCTGGGCCTCTTAGGGGAAAAAATAGCTACAGTGTATATTATTTTATAATTTTTATATAATGGCAATAATCCTTAATCATATCCCCCCATTCTCCCCTCACCCATTCATACCCGATAAGTTTCAATAATAAAATTTGAGACAAGTACTTTCGAAGAAAGTACATATGTAGTTAATTACTGTTCAGCTTTCAAATTTATTCCTGTAATAAAAAAGTATTAAGCTTCTGCAAATGACAGTGGATCACTTTCAAAAGTTTTTTTTATAAAGACTTTTTTTTTATCAGAAGGTTGTGACTAAGTGCCCTGAAATCATAGGTTTAGAATTGAAAACAACCTTGCAGGTCATCAATTCTATTATTATTATTTATTATATAGTTATAATTAGCATTCATATAGTACTTTAAGGTTTGCAAACCACTTTTACATATATCAACATATTTGAACCTCGCAACAACTTTGTGACATAGGTTCTATTATTATCTTTGTTTTACAGATGAGGAAACTGAGGCACAAAAAGGTTAAGTGACTTGCACAGGATCACATAGTCGGTGAATATCTGAGTCAGTATTCCATCTCAGGTCTTTCTGACTCCAAGTCCCAGGTTTTATTCACTGAATTACCTAGCTCCTTTCATTTATGGACCAATAAGACCAGGACCAGAAAGAGAGAGAAGTAATCCGCAATTTCTATACCAGAAGGAGGTGACAGAAAGAGAATAAAGTAAGTTCACTCAGGGCTTTCCTAAGAGGAGGGCATGTGTCCTAACACTAATAGGTTTTCAACCTCTTGAAAGGGAGGAAGCTGTCCAGGAACAAGGCACAGCAGGAATGGGCACTACAAAAAGTCTAGCAAAAATTGCCTCCTAGAATATGTAGAAGAGTGGAGAGAAGGAAACATCGATGGCACAGAGTGCCATTGGTATAGCTTTTATCATTGCAGACTTGAGAGTGAGCAGTAAATGGAAGGGAGGGGGAGATAGAAGGACCCCTGGGAAGGCAAGAGTCTAGTCATTCTTTCCAGGTTATGGCACTGAAGATAAATTAAGTGACTTTGCCATGGTTATTACCCAGGTAGAACCAGGAACTGGACCCAACTTGTCTTACTCCAGCCCTCTAACCCCTTTACAACACTACCTCTCAGAATCAGTCAGAATTAGCAAGGGATAAAGAGTCAGTATCAGTTTAAGAGAGCTAGACACCCCTGCTCCTCTCCTTTAGGCACATGCACGGTTTTTATTCATCTTTTCCAAGGTGTGTTCCTGGAATTTGTGATCTTATTATAGTCAGTGCTTTGAGACCCAAAATCCTCGCTGGCACTCAGGATTATTTAAGAATTGGATGCCACAGGTTTCTCCAGCAGCAACAGTGTGGTGGGGCAGTCAGAGGTAATGGGTATTCAACTGCAACTTTTGGATAATGGCCTGTTCAGCTGATGTCAGAGTCGTTTCTGTCCTTAGATCCCTTTCCGTTTGTAATGAGGTGGTGAATGACCTGAAGAGAGACCGAATTGCCCCCTTGGCGGCAGCTGCCCACACGGCTGGAATGACTGGCAGCTACAGCAGCAAGAAGCAAATTAATCTAACTTCCCACACATTTCAGGTCCTTCCTCCTCTTTCTCTCAGAGACTGGTGACCTCGTAGAAGTCAGAGCCAGAGCTCCGGGCGGAGTGGGTGGAGTGGGGGGTGTTGCAGAAGGAATGGGCATTTCTCTCTTCTCCTGGCTAGAACTGTCTTTGCGCTGGAAGAACAATCAGAAAAGCCCTTTCTCCGCTCTCCCCGGCCCGGGGAAAGCTTCTACTGGTCCCTGCACTCTGGACAAAAACGGGACTCAGATTGGCCCCTGCCCCTGTTCTCTTTTTGAAGCACCACGGCTCCCAGTACTACCCTCTTGTGGGCACTACCTTCCTCCCTACCTCCCCCCATTTTCTCCCGTCCAGATTCCCTATCTCTACCCCGTTCAGGCACCTTTTACCCTGTTGCCCTACTGCCAGCCTTATTCCCACCCCCATTCCTAGTCCAGAAAACTAGCTGAAAACCTGGGTGTCCGCCAGTGCAGCAGACCCTCCCTTTTTCCCTGGGTGGCACCGCCCTTAGCCCCAGGGGCCCGGCACCCTCTGGCGCTCTCTGCCTCCCGCCACCAGCCGAGATTCCCACCGAGCTTCCTTCCCCAGGGCGCTGGCTGCGGCTGGGAACTGACTCCAAGGGGTACAGAGATTGGGGGAAAGAAGCGAGCCCAGGCACTGCCCAATCTAGGGGGTGGGGGGTGGGGGTGAAGAAGACTGAGAGAGATAGCTCCGGCGAGCAGAGGAGGAGGGAAGGAGGGAAAGGAGCAGCGGCCGTTCATCTGGAAGAGGAAAAAGAGGGAAGGAAAGGAAAAGAGAAGAGAAAGAACCGGGGCTGGTCATGGCAGTGGCAATAGCAGTAGCAGAAGCGGCGGCAGAGGCAGCGGCTGCAGCCCGCAGAAGAAGAGGCAGCAGCAGCAGCAGGCGGCGTGGGGAGCTCCCGCTGCACTCCCAGCCCCTGTGATTGGCACAGCCCAAGCTGGAGGAGGAGAGGAGAAGGAGGAGGAGGAGGTGGAGGAGGAGGAAGAGGAAGGGGGCGAGCGCAGCAGTAGAGGGAGGAGGAGAGGAGATTCAGCCTTCAACCTCTAAACACCCCAACAGATCTGGGCGGGAGGGAGAGAGAGAGAGAGAGAGAGAGAGAGAGAGAGAGAGAGAAGAGGAGGGTTGCTGCTCGCCTCCTGGGCGGAGACACACACACACACACACACACACACACACACACACACGAGCACACGCACGCACACACCACCTCAGCACCCAGATAGAGGGGGAGCGGGAAAGCGGCAGCGGAGGAGGAGGAAGGATGCAAGGGAAGAAGCCGAGCGGCTCTTCGGGCGGCGGTGGCAACGGGGGCAGGAGCGGCGAGCTGCAAGGGGATGAGGGGCAGAGGAACAAGAAGAAGAAAAAGAAGGTGTCCTGTTTCTCCAACATCAAGATCTTCCTGGTGTCCGAATGCGCTCTGATGCTGGCGCAGGGCACGGTGGGCGCTTACCTGGTGAGTCTCCATTGCCAACTACTCTCCGCCGGCCCCACTCCCCACCCCTTGCCTGGGTAACTGGCTCCCCACTTCCGAGGGAAGAATTAGGAAAGGGAAGCCTGGGCGCTCGCTTGTTAGCGGGCATGACCTCGGCTTGGCATTAAGGTTAGCAAGTGGTGCAGAGGAGGAGGCAGAGGGTTGCCATGGTTGGGGAGATGCCGGGCAGCTCAAACTGCTGAAGTATCTCCAGAAAACAGCAGGGACAGAGAATGCTGAGGGACTCTGTGTTTCAGTGTGGGGCAGGGGTACCAGACTAGATGGAGAGTCGGGGATGGACCATTTCCTAGCCAGTTTCTAATCTTGCCTGCCGGAGACCCCATGTAGAGAAAAGCATGTGATTTTTAGGTTACCTACACACAGAGAGATGTCTATTTGCTTTAGCTGTCCTTTACTTCCTAGTCAACTAAAATAGCTCCATTATACAATATTTTCTCCAGGTGCTTAACCTTCCACCAATTGTTTGGGAATTCAACAGTCTAGTGAAAATGCAATGTCTGAGTCAAAAGATATGTAGGTAATTTCTTTTTTTTTTTCCTTTATCCCTGCCAAGAGCCATCTTCAACGGTTTAAGATAAAGTTACAAGTACCTGAGGGGCAGCTTCAAGTTTCTATACTTTTGTGTTGCCTGCCCATTCTTAGAGGTGAATTCCCTACTGCCATCTGCTTTTGACTTCAGTGTGGTTGCAACATTGTAGCCAGAGACAGGCATATGTGGCACTCTTCATTTGTACCAGAAAGAAGATTTTTAATACTTAAAAGGCATGTCATTGTGTTTCTGAGGAAACCGCTTGCCTGTTGTAAATGACTCAGCACTGTCAAATACCCACTTTCTCCCTCTTTTTTGCCTGTCCTCAGATTAGCTATAAACTTAGGCTCTAGAGGGATGCCTTCTTAGGATTCAGTTAGATAGACTTAACAAGACTAGAAAACCACAGTATAAAATTCTTACCTGACCAATGACCAGAAAATGGAATCAATTGCTACAGACTTTTAGCTTTATTGAGCAATTATGAAGCTAGAATTGGAGTGGAGTTCCTTTGGTTTGTATTATTAACCCAGTGATAGAAAATTGTCAACTCAGGAGATTTCATTGTTCTCTTACATTAGATCAAGGTGAGTAACAGCTCCAGAGTGAATGCCACATATTCTCCACAAAATATTCTAGTTAGTAGATTTTGTTATTTGGGGAAGTACAAGTTATATGGAGACTTAGGTCTGAAAGACATTGTCTGATAGTTAGAAAGAGCTTCTTAAAACGAGCTCGACTCTTTGGGCAGTAGTATTTTGGGGCTTGAGATCTCTTGAAAATCAAATATTTCCATTATCCCACTTATTTCTTTGACTGAAATGAAAAGTCTTAGTCCTATCACTTTACATGCCATGTTCATTCCATGACATCTGCAATAACCTACTACTTAACCTACTCAATAACCAACTACTCTTCTGTTCAGTTTAGGTATTCATATCATGAAAACATCAAATGCCTTGTTTTACCCATAATTAAAGTACACTCTTACCCACAGGTTGTACAGTATATATTATACCTCAGTCATACATCTGGACGTGATTCATTTTGTATACTTTCATATATTTGCAGAACTACCATGGAGATCATTTCATTAAGAATTTAAGCCAATAAATTCATTTTAAAGTACATACATAAATGCAATGTTTATGTGGAAGAGATGTATGTGTAGTCATATGGTCTATTTATGCATAAATTAACATAGGAAACTGTATAATTACTCTACAGTTCTCTACATAGTGGGAAATAATGAGTGAATTAGAACATACTACCAGTACAACCCTTGGTCTAGTTGACTCAAACCATTTTCCCCCTGTAGGATTCATTATTCATCCATGACAAGCACAAGTAGTCTCTTGAACAGAACTAATGAAGATTATATCATTAAGTTTAGGCTGCAATCATCTAAGAGACTGGGGAGGTGGGGGAGTGGAGGAAGCTCAGTCTTATCAAGAAGAAAGAACAGCCAGTGAGTAAGTTGAGAGAGAATAAGCTCTGGGGTGGTATACCAAAATCAGCAGGTGGCAGAGAAACCATGGTAGATTTAAGCTAGAAGAAATCATGTTGACAATTCATTAGTTTGGTGCATTCCAAGTACCTCCAGGTTAGAATGTAACCAACTTGAGGTCTGGGCTGGAAATCAGGAAAACCTGAGTTCAAATCTGACCTCATATACTTACTAGTCATGTGACCCGGGGCAAATGACTTAATCTTTGTTTGCCTCGGTTTCCTCATCTGTAAAGTGGGGACAATAATAGCAACTACTTCTCAGGTTTGTTGTAAAAATCAAATGAGATAATATTTGTAAAAAGCACAATGTAGTGTCAGCTATATAGTAACTACTATATAATACTTATTATACACACACACACACACACACACACACACACACACACACACTCCCCACCCCAATTGAATGACTTGGTTCAGGGTAGGAATCACCTAAGATGTTTAATTCATGTTGATACCTTGGAATAACACAGTACAGAACTCAGGACTTTGCCTCACTCCTCCTCTTCTGATAACTTTCCTCTATTCAAAAATATGAGAAATTTCCAGGGTAGCAAAGTTCTCCCAGTGATATAGATAGATAACTCATTATTACTTAGTATGTGCTTGGGGCACTGAGAGATTATCTCTGGTCATTCAAATAGCATGTTTAGAAACACACTGGCTTTCTATCTACTATGCCTTTGCCTTGCTGCTTCTCCAATGAACTGCACTCAAGAATCAAGAGTTTGCCTGCTAGAGCTGACCAGATAAACTGCCTGTTTCATGGCTGTGCTCTACAATATAACTGACAAGTTTTCTGGTCATCTGTTACTCGGGAGGGAAAAACTACAACTTTTCCTTCTGTTTCATTTATTGTGTGAGGCTGTTCTGTGGATAATACATACATGCATAGATAAAAATAAAGTACTGAATATTCAGGCTGTCTTTAAAGAAGGCATATTTCCTCCTTTTGGTTCCTCAAAACCTTATCATCAGGAAACCTAAGAATCCCTATCCCTAGGTGCACACGGGATACCTATTTAGATCACCTATAATGATTCCACGTACAATCTCCATACACATACATATCTCCATGAGTGAGGCAAAGATGAAATAGTGTAGGATATACGATGCATATTAACCCATGGCATGCTGCCAAACTCTCCTCTGCCCAGATGTACATATAGAAAATGACTGTCTCATGTACACATTATGAAGAAGCCACACAAATGATCTGCATTGCCTGTTCAGTTTCAGAAGGGGGTGCAGGCTCCTTTTTTTCATAATCTTGAAATGTTCATGCTTTTTTTTTTTTGAGGGGTAAAATTTCATCTCACTATCTCTACACTCTGAAAATTAGACATTTCCACCTAGCTACATACTTGACACTAGTGGAATCTCTAGCTTTCAAGCTGCAATGCTTTCTTACCACACAACTCCAAAGAAGGAAGTTAACTTGAGGTTTCAGTGGTAACTTTGGAAAGCCAGACTTTTTTTTTCCTCTCTCCAGCAGAACCAGCCCTGATATTGAAACCCAAGAGAACCACTGCATGTTGAGAAGCCAGGGAATCCTTGCCAGCAATTCTAAAAGGCTAGAAGCAGCGTCTTTTAGGCTGAGTCTAGGGCCTTCCAGGGTAATGCAGTCATATAATCAGTCATGCTGGCCCGGCTCAGCAAGATTAAGATAAGGCTAATTTGGATACCTTGCCAAGCATTATGTCTCCCACTTCTGAAATTTTGTTAATTTAGGTGTTGTTTTGTTTTTTCATTTTTTTAAACTGGAAGTCAGCTTCAGACAAACCACCAGTCGGTGAGAAAGATGTTCATCACCTTATCACTCAAATTGCTGCCCAACCAGTTGTGAAATAATCATTTCGGCATAAGAGAGGAGCTCTGGGTTTCACAGTCATTGTGTGCAGAGCAGGGAATGCAATTTAATTTGTGTCTTCTTAGGTCTTTTGCTTAGGAGAGCTACAGTTTGAACTGACCTAGTTGCAAGGACACAACATCTGCTTACGTCTTGAGCTATTTGGAGAGGAGGCATAATATAGAGAATGCATTGAGCAATATAGTCATTATGTACACATTGATTGGATAGATTTTATAAAAAAAAAAAACCTATAGATAGAGTTGGGGCTTTGCTCTGTAGGGCAACCTTGTCCCTAGTAAATTAATGTTTTTTTTTCAAGTTATGGAAGAATAACTTGGGTTAGGATGTGCACAGGAAATTAAAACCCCTAGAGCCTCTTGGGTAACTGTGATTGGAGTTTACATGCAAAATACATTTTAATATTCCCTGGATGAACAATTTAAAGGGCTATTCTGGTGTCCCAGGCAGAGCTTTACCCAAGCAATTCCTATTAACTGTAGTTGGGAATTAGCCCCTTTAGTGTTTATGAAAAAAAAAAAAAAGGAAAAGGAGAGAGAAGAAGCATGACTACAAAATTATGAGACTAATTTTCATGTGTGGGTTGGAGAAATCAGTCTTGTTACTATTAGGCCTGAATGCTTAAGAGGCTTGTATTTGACATGCCCAGTGACACCCCTCCAGCTTTGTATTTTATAAAGAAGCATTACATTGACAATGATCTTTGCATGCAAAACCCAGAAATAGCTGGTCAAGAGAAACCATTTTCCCAGGTGGTTATGAAAATTAACATAGTAGTTAAAAAGGTTGCAATTTAATTATTTTTTAATTTCAATACACCCTGGTTACTTATAGTGACAAATTTGTAACCATTCATATAAACACTATATAACTCCAGTACAACTTGAAATTATCCCAGGTTTTACAAGTGCTTAATTAAGAAGTGTGTAGAAAAGAGTTTGTTTCTGGAAAGTGTCCCCAGAATGACAGCTTTGCCCGTTTGTTCTCCGTGCTCGAAAGTGAAAAGAACAAAAAAGTGATCATTCTTACATTTTACCAGAATCCTTTATCGAAGGGACGGCATTGAGACCAAGCAGGAGTGACATTGTCTAAGCATCTTCCCCTCATCACCTGAACTTCCTTTTTAATGTGAGGCAGCCCTGAGCCAGCTCTGCTCAGCCCTAAACTGTCACTTGGTGGGTTTCCAGCATTATTGGTACTTTCTCATTTGACTTTATAAAAAGCCATTAGAACACTGAGCAAAAGCAGCTTGAATGAGAGGGTTCCTCTCCATTTGCTTTACACACATAACAGCTACCTTTTTAGATGGTGCCACTTGTGTAGGAACTGAGATCTCTTAGATTAGATTGCAGATAAATAGGTGTCATATCGCAAAGAACACGGACAAAGTGCTGTATTTTGTGTGCCTGTGTGCGCGCCTTATCTCTCTCACTGGTGTGCCAAAGAAAATAGTCTTATTATAGTTTGCTGGCTAATAAGGTAAAGAAAGGGTTGGCATCATTCTCATGATGTATTCCAGGCCAAGGTGGGGAAGCAGGGGAAGTGAGTTGGGCTCATACAGTGCTGGTAGTTAATATTTGGAACTTTGAATTCTCCCACTTGTTTGTTTGGGAGGTTTTTTGTTTGTTTTTTGTCCTTTTGGAGAGGGGAAGCCAGGGCAATTGGGGTTAAGTGACTTGTCCAAGGTCACACAGCTAGTAAGTGTTAAGTGTATGAGGCCGGATTTGAACTCAGGTCTCCTGACTCTAGGGCTGGTGCAGTGAACCTACCTGCCCCAAATTTTCCCACTTGTGTCTGAGTGAGGCAGGGGTAGTGCAAAGGGGCTTGTTGATGCAATGTTGGCCTAGCCCCAGTCTGGGCACAAGAATGCCAGGCAGGATGGCTTTGGTATGTTACTCCCTGGCATTTATAATGAAGGTGGTCACCCTCCTGTTAGGGATGATAAATAAATCAGCAATAATAATTATGATCTGCATTTCCTCCTTGTCCCACACCTTCCTCTTAGTTTGCCTTAGTTGATTACTTCTCATAATAGGTCTATGAGATGGAATGAATAAAAGGAAAATATCACCCTTTGATTTTCTAGAAGAAAAAACTCAGACAAAAGTGAAATGATTTGCTTCTGTTTATATAAGTAAGATGATGATAAAGCTGAGAACAGAACCCTGAGTGTTATGGTTAGTAGATTATATAACCTTAGTTTCCTAAATATAAAGTTCAGCTCATTCATTCAAAAATGAGTTTTTAGAAGAGAGAGAGAGAGACAGAGACAGAGAGACAGAGAGACAGAGACAGAGAGACGGAGAGAGACAGAGAGACAGAGAGAGAGAGAGAGACAGAGAGAGAGAGACAGAGAGA
>NW_027186296.1:60093774-60105095 GCF_028583685.1 Petaurus breviceps papuanus | reverse complement strand
AGAAAGAGAGAGAGAGAGAGAGAGAGAGAGAGAGAGAGAGAGAGAGAGAGAGAGAGAGAGAGAGAGAGAGAGAGAGCTAAGTGCCAATTGCTTGTTCGGTGTGCCTTATCATAAAGGCTCTGATACGTTTCATCTTGAAGGTAAAGATTGTGTTGTTTTTCATCCTTGTGCTCTCAGTGCCTTGCACAGTGAGTACCTTGTAAATAGTAGGAACTCAAGTTGTAGAACAGAATTAAACATTATCCAAACTGAGTTTTCCTTTTTAAGGTTTGAAAAGTACTTTGTCCTTTTTAAAAATATATACTTTAAAACACTCATTATGGTCATTTCATAGTATTCCTCCCCAGTCCCCAAAATATAATTCTCTCACATCAAAGCAAACAATTAAGCAAAAACAAACTGTCTTATTAGCCATGTCCAAACGCATATTCAGGATACCACAAACTTAATCTACCACTTTTCTACTGAGAGGAGGGAAGTATATAAAATCACTTCCTTTCCATTTCCCCACATCCTTACCATGGAGATTTATGGAATAGGAATCCATTTTTACTCAGTACTACTTACTTAGTAATTAAGGGCAGGTAGGTCGCTCAGTGGATAGAGCTCTGAACCTAGAGTCAGGAAGACCTGAGTTCAAATTGGCCTCAGACACTATGACCTTGGGCAAGTCACTTAACCTCTGTTGACCTCAGTTTCTCCATATGTAAAATGGGGATAATAGCTCCTATCTCTCAGGATTGTTGTGAGGATCAAATGATACAATAATTTTAAAGTGCTTAGCATAGTGCCTACGTATAGTAAGTGCTATATGCTTATCACTTATTATTATCATTGATATATAGAAATAACTGTTCCAAGGATAGCCATATACTAAAGAGAGTAGGAAAAATGACCTGGACCCTATGCACCAGGAGGCCCTTATAATAATTGGGTCTGAAGCCTCCGGGGTAATCAGGCTGTAATTTCTCACTGCTTATGTTAGGTGACTTGTTCAGCCTATTACATAGACTTTCCATTGTTCTGAAGAGATTGTTCATTTTCCTATGTTAAAAATATTTCAATTTTTTAACCTTTCTTGCTTCATGGACCCATTTAGTAGTTTGATGAAACCTATGGATCCCCTCTCAGAAAAATGTTTTATTTGTTTATTAAAATGCGGTGTCTCCTCACCTCACTCATATTGGGAGTACAGGGAGTACTTACGGCTGATCCCATTGCTGATCAGCGCAGAAGATTTGACTAGCTCTTCTCTTCCCTACCTAAGCTGGTGACCCTCCCTTCCTGAGGAATGACCATACTGATCTGAGCTTAGTGATGACACATGATCTGCATAGCTCCCTCAGCTCAAAACTCCAAGCTCAAGAGGTCCTCCAGCCCCAGGTTTGCTCAAAACAAGGATTACTGTGCCTGGCAAATAGAATAATATTTTTGAAGACCAAAAATAAAGTACATAAAATTACAAGAGAAACCACTTACATTGAAATCATTGTTAAAACATTTTAAAAATCAAGTTCCTGCACCCCAGATTAATATCCCGTTTTAGGTCTTTCCCATCAGCCTTGTTCTATTTCTCAGTAGATAGAGGACTAAGAAAGGGATCACACTGAAAGAGTTGATAGGAGAAGGAGAAGCATAACATTTGAAAATACCCCCTCTAGATACATAGATTCACATGTGGTATTTTGTAAGCCAATTCTATCCAAGAACCATCATTCCAAAGCTCTCTGAATCCATAAAAGAACTGCAATCTGCTATTTTTCTAACTAACCCTTGCCCTGAAACCATCTTGTAGTTCAAAACAGGCCTTCAACAATTGTGTCTGCAGGTTATTTCTATGATCTAAGTACTTATTTCTCTGAGGCCTTGGTAGAAAGGCTCCTGAAATAGTAAATTACAATGAGTCCAATATTTGGCACTTAATTCTTTTCTCATTTCTCAAATTCATTCATCCCTGCTCTATTTCCAATGATTTTGAAGGAGAGTTTTAATGCATGATACTTCCTGACCAATGAATACAGTCAAAATAGGTTCATTGCCCCCTCCCCCAAAAGCAAAGCCTATGTGATGGAATACATAAATTTACATCAGCTGTCCTAAGTCAGCTTTCTACAGGACTTTATAAGGGAAAATATATATTCAGGTTATTCAGAGATTCCTCTAAGGACTGCCCCAGGCATATTCTGAGTAGAGCTTTAATATGAATATTTTAGAATTGAAAGAGGAAGATATTTCCAAAGTACTGAACTTTGTGCAATCAAAATAATAATTAAAACTTATGGTAAGATTTGGGACCATCTGGTGACCACTTGGGACTAAAACAGTTTCACTCAAAGGAAATCTCAATAGTCTGAAAAACCAAAGTTATTTCTTACTCTGCTGTTTAGTGCTCATTTTGTAGTCATCCAACTTCATAATAATGGTGTTTCACAACTACATAGCCCATTATACATATTATCTCATCTGAGCCTTACAACAATCCTGTGTTGTCCTGATTTTATATTTGATGAAACTGAGGCTCATGTGGACTGAATTACTGCCTAGGGGCAGACAGCTTGTCAATGACTGAGGTGGCATTTATAAACTCATCTCTTCCTGTCCCTACAAACACTGCTGTATCCAGAGACCCAAGCTGCTTCATTTTTTTTTTTCATTTCCCTCCTTTCTACACTTAAGCCTCATTCCTCCTAAGAAGGGAGGCCCTCTGTCTGAGGAATTAGTAGCCGAAATCCTAAATAGAAAACTACAGAAACCCACACAGCTGTTCCTCAAATGACTGAAAATTTCTTTTCATATGATGACATTTATTTTACTTTCTGAGGTATCATAATTTGTCATTAGCATTTTCTTTGACTTAACAAAAGCCCCATTCATCCCTTCCTGTCAACAAACAGTGAACATGTTATAAAGTGGAAAACAACACAGCCTGACACAATCCTTACCCTCTGAATGGTTGCAAATAAACAAATGGGAGTGTGTACATGCCCTTCCCCCTCTTCTTTATCATCTTCCCTTTACTTTTGTTGACTAAGCCTCTTTTGGTGATGGTTTCTGGGTTTAAAGCTTCATTTAAGATCCCGTGTTCCTGTTTGTGTTGCCTGCTAAAGCATTTAAAGAGAACAGAGAATGGTTAGGGCTTTGCCTGTAGTTCTTGTGATCTTAAAAAATGCCATTCTATTAAGAAACACGAACCCTATCACAGAAATTCATCTGTGATATTATACAAGTGCATATCCTTTAGGCATATAGATTTCAACTCATCTCTGACTGCCCATCCTGCTCTTGATGTCATCCTATAACAACAGGAGATCTTTCCCCCACCCCCAATGTGCTGTGGGCCTTCGGCAAATTCTCCTTATATTGTGTAGATATCAATGCTATGGGATAGCATCAGTTATCCTTCACTCTTGGTCTGTGACAAATTGATCTCATCAGTTTCAACTCATATATTACCTTGAGGATATTCTTTATACATTCTACCTCTTATAATTCATTTCCCCAAAATTCACCTAGGTTTTTTTTTTCAGTTCCTTCTACCACAAAATAACTTCCTTATTTTGTATTTATGTGTACATGCTTCTCTCCTATTCCTTATCACACATAAATGCCTTGAAGGTGTAGACTTCAGTTTCTGGCTTAATCCATCAGGAAGTTAGGTCAGTGCATGGCATGTAGACAACAGAGACTCAGAATTGGAAGGGTCCTTGAAGGTCATCTACTGGCTATGCCTCAGAGTAGGTGATTAAGGAGTGCTTGTTGAAATGAACTGAATTCTGCTTTCTCATTTTTTGTAAGGGTTTTCAGTCTATTTGAGGTCACTTCACAGCTTCTACCTCATCATTCAGGTGATCTTCAACCTTTGTTCCTCAGATAATGTGGTGTTTCGTGACTCACAGGACTAACACCCACATTTACATCCAGTGTGGAAAATGTGATGACCACTGAAGAAAGGCAGTCATAATCAATGCACCTCCAGAATATCATTGCAGGTTCCTTGTTATGAGTAGCTGCAGAAATTACCTTGGTTCAAACTTAGGTTGGCATACCTAAATCATTCTTGCATCTGTGGATGTGTGCCTTTGTGCTGACAATACTATGCTTTCCCATTTCATAGATGAAAATTTGTTTGACAAATTTCAACTTAGGATCAAGGCTGCCAACTAAAAGATCCCATTGCATAGCTCTTCAAGTCTCACCTGGATGTGTCCAAAATGAATTCTGCCATCATGCCCTCTCTCTTCTTTGCCTCCCTGTATTCTTTGCTGCAATTTCTAAGAGGAAGAACCAGCTAGATTGGTACAATTAGAGAGGGTCCCCTCTCTGCACTCATCAGGAACTTTCTGACAGCCCTCGTCCCATGAGATGAAGACTTGGAGAAAATGAAAGGCAGTTCCTTCACACAAATAGATTGGCAACTCCAAAAGTACCACGGAGAATCCTTCAGGCTTTTCTACCACAGATCTTTGGATTAAAGTCAGTATCACCTTATTATGCCTTCTTTAAAGGATGAGGAGACTGCAACTTCAGGAGCATATAAAAACTTGCCCCCAAATCACCTGATGAGTCACTCACTGACCTCAAGAATAGATATTGTTACAATTCACGAGATAGCTGTAGAAGCTAAAGAGCAGATGATCATCTAAAGAGCAGCTCATCAATTGTTCTTTTTTCCCCTGATTTTTTAAATAACCTTGAAATTATAGTGGGAATTATTGTTTTTCATCTGTTTCTGCACCCGCATGGTTGGCATGGTTAGAACAACTCTGAGAGTGCATTTTCCAATTAAGGGCTATTGCAAAGTGTTCAAAGGAATATATATCACCTGGTTTTAGAAAAAGGTCTAGGAAAATACTAATCTGTTCTTTCTTTCACTGCTTGCCTCCCTTGCCTATTCTCATTCTGTCCTTCCAACTTCAGTCCACGAAGGGAAAAATAATTGTTTGAAAAGGGGAAGATTTAATTTGGAAAGCTATTCTCTGATTGTATAAGCTTTAAAATACAGTAGCAAGCATAATCTTATGCATAATAGTGTAATAATTCCATATCCAAAGAGGAAAATTTTCTAAATATAGGCAGCAAGGTAAAGCTAGACTCCCATGGCTTTTATTATGCAAAATCTAATTAATGAGATAAGAACTGTGAATTGAAAAACTTATTGTATTTGGGAAAATGGAATTTGACTAACTTAAAACAAAGGCTCCATCTTCCTTGGTGGCACTATTTAGCATTTATGTAGCATTGTATATTTTGTGCAGGGCTCCACAATCATCTTTATTACCTAACTTGCATAACCCTCTGACTGAGATAGTAGAGACAGTAGAGGGATATAGTAGAGATACTGTGGGGCAGAAAGCCTGCAAGATGAGTGCAGTGCTGGATTGAGGGCTCAAACATTGCCATCCCAATCTGCTGCTTAATTCACTGACACTGAAACCTCATGCTCCTTCTTAAAGAGATAGATTGTGATGATGGTCCCAAGTGGAAAGTGTTTGCAGTCTTGGGAAAATAAGCACTAATGATTATTCTAAGAATCTTTCCTAGAGGTGTGGACACAGGTAATATATGGACTAAGCCACTGATTGACTGCTCTCATTGATGACTTTCTTGGTTAGAGTATATTGATCTGGGAGCTCCTACAGAACTGCCCACAAATGGTGCCTTTGAAACTCTGCCATCCTCACAGAATTCACTCTGCACTGTTTTTGTGTGTTTAGCTGTTTGTTTGTTTTTAGGGGAACATGCTGCTCTTCAGAGAACCTGATTATCTTGGGGACATGTTATGATGTACATGTCGTTGTATTAGGACTGATGTCCAAGATTAAGGGAAGACATCACAGGTCCTCAAGTTCCCCTTCAGAGAATCTTTGTCATTTAAATGGGCCGCCCAATGGCATGCTTTGCATTACAGACTTAGCTTCAGATATTATCTTCTTTTAGGGTTCTAACACTTCCCATTCATGTAGCATGACTGGCCCAATGGAAATGCATCTATGTTTATTATGAGCTTTTTACAAGCTTCCTGAAGCATGGCTGTAGTAGAAATCTTAATCCATTCTTTCCATGTGGGTAATTTTGTTCAGACAGCATATGTAAAACTGCTTCCTAACACATCAGGTTCCTCAGTCCACATTTCATACTGTACAGACAAGTCTTGAGTGCTACCACATGTTGTCTATCTAATTTTGGATCAAATCTCTATCCTAAAAGTGGGATATCCCAAATTACTTTGGGAAGATGGGAGCAAATCTTGATGGAAACTGAGTAGAAACTTCTCTTGCCTTCTAGGACAATCTCATTTTGCCCATTATTGTAATTATGGTTGTATTTTATTTTCTCTTTAACTCAAGAAATAGACTATGTAGTATCCAGGGGTGGGGAGCCTACAGCCTCAAGACCATATGTGGCCCTCTAGGTCCCCAAGTGTGGCCTTTTGAATGAGTCCAAGTTTTACAGAACAAATCCCCTAAAGCCTTAAGGCCATATGTGGCCCTCTAGGCCCTCAAGTGTGGTCTTTTGACTGAGTCCAAGTTTTACAGAACAAATTTTTACAGATTTTACGAATTTACAAACAATTTTACAAAATGTTCCATATATAAATTGTACAAATATCTCATTTGATTCTGACAACAACCCTGGGAAGTAGGTAATATTATTATCTTCATTTTGCAGTTGAAGAAACTGAGGTAGACATAGGTTAAGTGACTTACCAAGATTCACACAATTGGGAAGAGTCAGAGGTAGGATTAGAACCTAGGCCTGCCTTATTCCAAGCCCAGCATTCTTTTCCTTACTTCAGTTGTGAAAACACGTAGCCAGTCAGAAACAAGCATTTATTGAGCAATTACTATGTGACCGGCATTGTTCTAAACAATGGTGATAACAAAAATAAAGGCAAAAACACTCTTTGCTCTCCAGGATTCACCTTCCAATGGGGGAGAAAATATGTGAACAACCACACAAGATAAATAAATCAAAAATGTACTGGGAGGGAAGGCAGAAAAGGCCTGAAGAAGGTTAGATTTGAGTTGAGCTTTAAAGTAAACTAAAGAAACTAGAGAATCAAAGGTGAGAAGTGAAAGTATTTCAGATCTGAGTGATAGCAGAAACATAAGGAGTCAAGAGATGGGGCTGTTGTGTGTGAGGAACAGCAAGCAGGCCCAGCTACTGCATCTTAGGGTATGTTGAGAGAAGTAAAGAGTAGAAAGGGAGGAAATGGGCATGTCCCAAAGAGGATTCTGTAGCTGATTCCATAGGTAATATCAAGCCCATAGAATATTTATTGATGATAAAGGACTAAATAAACATGAGTTGTTGTTATTATTAAAATTCTTCTCTGGTCAAAAGGTGTGGCCATGCTCTCCTTCTTTTAACAAGCCACTTGTGCCTCAGTCCCACTTTCACAGTTCCAGGCTAGGTGAGATAATCATGTGTGGAGCTCGGAAGATAAAAGCTAAAGATCCCATTGGCCAACACCCCCCCACCCCCCAACTAACAAGTCACTCAAGTGTGTACTAGAGAAAATTCAATTAAGGAAATGGTTTCCAACTTCATTCTTGGAAAGAGTGATTGTCAAGAAGTACATTTGAAAGATGGGTTGGTAAATTGTGGGGAGAAAGCCCCACCAAAACATGATCTATTTTCTTTTTAAGTTTCCTCTCTTCATTATTTTCTCAGGCATGTTGACTTCTTCCAGGCCTAAGATTCCTATTCTCCATCTAAGGAAAGGAAAACATTGGCTATTTACCTTCCAATCTTTTTGCTTTGGTTATGGCTTGTTTTTTTTTTTTTTTGTGTGTGTGTGTTTGTTTTGTTTTTATACTTTTGAAAATCAGCAGTTACAATAATAAACAAAAACCAGAATCTAAAAATAGCCTCAAGGGCCATTTGAAAGAAAGAGGGAGGAATGCATGAAGAAAGCCTTTTTGCTTCAGGAAAAGGAAGCTTGAAGTTTTAGTGTTCAGGTCTGTTGACTATTTGGTCAGGAAAAGACTCCTCCCTTCTTTCTGGGTGACTAGAACCCTGATGGTCACAGGTGGCAGTCTGGTCTATTGCCTTCTAGTTCCTCATTTACTGACTTTTACTCCTTTCCAGGTAATGGTAGAAAACCTCTTCCACGCTAAGCCAAATCAGGGTAGAGATTCATTTAGCAGCATCTCTTCCTCTGATTCATTTATGAGCATGATGACAAGGAAGAAAGATGTGACCTCTTTTTTTTGCCCTTCGCTTCTTCTCTGTCCTTTTCCATTATCAATCTAAACTTGTGGTTATTTTAGAAGTTTGATGCACTGGAAAGAACATTGGCTTTGGAGTCAGAGTCCTGGGATTCAAATCTCACCTTTGATACAACCTGTGTTGTCTTGGGAAAGTTACTTTAACTTCTTTGGCCACAGTTTCATCTTTTGTGAAATGAAGGGTTTAGATTAGATTAGATGGACTTGCAAGGTCCTGGGAGCCCTACAGCAATGACATCAAACTCAAATTGAACAAGAGGCCACTAAACCATACATCAGAACCCCTGTGTCCACACATTAACTTGGAAAACCTATTATCTGTGTTCTGTTGAATTTTTATTTATTTCATTAAATATTTTCCAATTACATTTTAATCTAGTTCAGACAGCACAGTGGAGTGTTGGGGATTGCAATGGCTTCCAGGCTGCATGAATGACAGCTCTGTTCTAGAACTATCATCTTAAACCATTAAAGATTTTATCTTGCTTGCTATGAATCTGTTAACCCCTTCTTGGACAAAGATTTTTTTTTTTTAATCTAGATCCATTTCTTCCCAAGGAACTCAAAGAACTTAGGGCATTTATGCAAAGGGAAGTTTTTTGTCATCTTTTTTTATACATATGAAGACCATAATACACAGGGAGAGAAAGTGACTTTAAGGCTACATCTTAGTTTTGATATAGGACTTTAATATAGGAAAGATGTTGTTGTTATGGAGTCATTTCAGTTGTTTCCAACTCTTCATGATCCTATTTGGGATTTTCTTGGCAAAGATACTGCAGTGATTTGACATTTCCTTCTCCAGCTCATTTTATAGGTGAGAAAACTGAGGCAAACGGGGTTTAGTGACTTACCCAGGGTCACACAGCTAGCAAGTGTCTGAGGTCAGATTTGAACTCAGGAAGATGAGTCTTCAGTGCTCTATCCTCTACACCACCTAGCTGCCCTGATATAGGGTTTACGACCTCGATGTTGGATCAGGACATCCAAGTGCAACTGCTATTAATGGTTTGTTTGTTCAACAATTAAAGTCCTATGTGATCTGAGTTCAGACCGGAGAAATCCAGGTCGGTTTCTATCTGTATATTCATTTCTCCTAATATGAAAGGACAAGAGAAATAAGGCCAACATCACTAATGAGCCTTAAGAACAAGATATGAATTCATCTAAATAACCTATTCCAACAACTAAATGCTCTAGAAAAGAGCTATTAAGGTGGCAGAGTTGGTAATTGCATAAAACTTAAGCCTTTATAGGAGATATAGGAGAAATATAGGATATATTTCTATATATATGAGAAAAATATATATGAGAAATATAGGATATATTTCTATATATATATCTATATATCATATATATCTTCTATATATATGATTTAGGAGAAACAGTGTTATAAATAAATCCCTTAGGTTCATCTTAACATCATTTGGATAGGGTTCAAAACAGATCTGCTTTATACTAATTCCTTGTGATATAGTGGATCATGTTTATGGTGAGGGTTCACTTTACATTCAAAGCAAAAGGTTATGATATAACCTTCTAGGCTAAGCATGGTGGGCAGTAACTTTCAAAGTCAGGTTGATCATCTTGACAATGTCAAATTGATTTATCAAGCCAAGTCGATATAAGGTTCTACTGCCAAAGCATGATGTACATTATGGGGGGAGGGACAAGATTTAAGCACTCATTTGGAAACTAGTAAAGTTGGGTTTTAAGCCAAATTTTGCCACACACTTTGGCCCTGCTATCAACCTTATTGAATGCATGACTTACCTGTTTTCATTATTGTGTAAAATGAACAGGGATGTAACCAGGGTGGGGTGAATAGAGTTTTGCTCCAGGACATGGAAAGACAACACTTTTACTTGCTTTTCTCAGAGAAACTATTGATCTTAGAACCTAGTGATCAAGAATAAATAGTTAAGATAGGATACTACCAGCTAGCCCTGACTCCACCCTTTCTCTAAATCTCTCTTGAACTCTTCCTCAGTCTTATGCAGTCCCATCTTCCTGATCCCCCAGCAACAGCCTCTTAGTGTCCTAGAATCTCTTTCTCCCAAGAGTACCATCTCCAGGGCCTTCCCACCAACCAGGACCTATTGAGAGGGCTCACACTGAATTTAACTTGAATGCTGGGTTTCCTCTCAGGGACACTGTCAGTTAGTACAACCACAAATGCTTTAAGTCCTTTGGGGGAAAAGGTTCTTTATACTTTAAAATATTCTCATATAGTCATGGGTAGGTCCTAGTAAGTACTAGGTCAATATAATGCTAGGTGAATAAGTAAATGCTCAATTTAACACTAATTCAGTTCCTTTACTCACAATCCAAGTGTCATTACTATGTAGCTATCTCGAAAGAGCAACCATGAACAATAAGAAAAAAGTTTGTCATTGTGAATAGACTAATTCTCCTTTTGTTGCATATTAATTCAAAGGTCAGCTTTCAAAATGAGAAAACAAAGGAGAGAACATGTACAAAATTCAAAATATGTCTTACTGTACTTAGAGAAAATACTCTGTTTGTAGTTGTACAAAGGGCATGGACTAGATCCCAGAGAAAAGTTGATGAAGCATGCCTCCTTCCCTCTCAGAAGAGGTGGAGGACTAAGATTGTCTCATTTTCATGTGCGATCCATGAGATCTGGTTGCTGGGTTGGTCAATTTTGCTTAATTATTTTTCTTTGTGGAGAAAGATGGCTCTAATTGGGGCAGAGCAAGAGCAGATAGGAGTAGATGTCTGAGTATTAAAAAGTATCAAAAAAATGACATTTTGGAGAGAAAGAAGAAGAAAATGAAAGTGCTCAAAAGAGTGGTCATCATAAAAAATGAACAAAATACCTTTATTTGAATTGAAATTAAAAAATCAAAATATCTTTCACATTAAATGGCAAGAAAAGAACGAATAAAAAGAAGAGAGGGAGGGAGAGATGACTGAGACAGTGAGGATCAGGATGGGAGAGAGAAGCAAAGGGAAAAAGGAACAGTGGGAAGGGGAGAGAAGGGGAGGGAGGGAGTGGATGGAGGGAAAGAAGGAAGGAAGAAAGGAAGGAAGGAAGGAAGGAAGGAAGGAAGGAAGGAAGGAAGGAAG
>NW_027186296.1:60089177-60093374 GCF_028583685.1 Petaurus breviceps papuanus | reverse complement strand
AGGGAGGGAGGGAGGAAGGAAGGAAGGAAGGAAGGGAAGAAGAAAGAGAAAGGGTGAGGAGAGAGAAAGCATTAGTTTTGAAATAGAAAGAAATTAGATTGTGGTTCCAGACCTGCTCCTAAGTTCCTTAAACCTTAGTGCATTTATTCATCAGTAGAATGGGGATAATACTATTTTTCATTTATATCTAAGTATACTCTGCCTAGGAACATTGATTTCATTACTGCCATACCAGTTCCCCAAACCTAATTGACTTTTACATGATATCATTCTACAAAACACAAATCCTGAAAGGTTATTTTACAAAGGTCTGATTTGCTGCCTTTTTGGCCAGAATGCTTACATTCTGTGGAATGCAAGAGAGATCCAAACTGGCAATATCACATACCATAAAATCCTTGTATTACAGACTAACCACTTCATAGCAGGATTTAACTTTATGTAGTTATGCTTAGATGGGGGGGGCAGTAAAGATTTAACCTAAGATATCTCCAAATCCATATATTAATGAGTCATATTATCTTAGATTTCTATTTTATTTGAAAAAAAAAAAGCCTACTTTCCCCAAATGATTTCCTATTCCACTTGGTTTATATTACATAATATATTTCCTGGTAGTTAAGACAGTATTTATTGATTCAAAGCATTAAATTTAATTCTAATCTGGCCAAATCCTTGCCAGTAATTTTATGTTGTCTTCTAATCATTTAAATAGGTATATAATCACTTAAGTAACTTTATATGAAATCTCAGTTGATGGATATTCTGTTTAGAAATATTTTTGTTTATCCTTCTTTTTCTTCCCTCTTGCCCTTTATTTTTAATTAGGGAGCTTGTGGTAAAAACAGGCTGCTCTGATATCACAAGAAGAGAATGTTGAGACGTCAAAAGAACACATGATTTAGATGAAGACAATCTATGATGTTTAAAAAACAAGACAGTGAGAGTGAGGATGTGGAACCTGGCGACCTCTAAAGACTTTCTAATTCCACATTCTGGCATTGGAAGGCACCCGAGAGTACTAGAGAGAACACTAGACTGGAGGAAAAGCAGCTATTTATTAGCTGTGTGATCATGGTCAAGTGACAGTCTCTCAGAGCTTCAGTTTTCTTATTTGCAAATGGTGATAAATATATCTCAATGACCTTAGAGTTGTTCTGATGAAAGTGCTTTGCAAACCTTAAAACACTATAGAATTATGAATCACTGTGATTCCAGATTACTTGGATTTCTTTTCATCATTAATGACTTTTCTGGGAGGAGGGGGAATGGATAATAATAGCACCCACCTCCCAGGGTGGTTGTAAGGATCATGTGAGATAGTTGTAATGTGCTTAGCAGTGTCTTGCATATAGTAGTTGCTTAATAAATCATTTTTTCCCTTCCTTTTGTTCTCTTTGTTTCCTAAAAAGCTTGATTTTAAGCATTTTTTTCAATCATTGTTAATGTGAAGCTTTGGTTAAAAATAAATGTCATGGGCAGATATGGGAGGTTTTGCAAATGTATGCCAACAACTAGCATTTATATAGCACCTAATACCATGCACTGTACTAAGTACTTTATAAATAGTAACTCATTTGGGTATTTAACAGCAGCTCTGGGAGGTGGGTGCTATTATTATACCCATTTTACAGTTGAGAAAACTGAGATGAGCATTGGTTAAATGACTTGCCCAGGGTCATACAACTAGTAAGTGTCTCCAGGACTATTGTGCTGTCTCACCAAACACAAATATATCAAAGTGAATTTTTCACCACACATTTCAATGATTATTTTAAAGATCAAACTAGTGCAGCCCCAACAATGTATCCTTGGAAAAGTTTAACTGCCTCACAAAGTTGCAGTTGTAAATGTGAGTACCAGTAGAATAGTTATTTAAGGGTTCTTTGGTTGTATCATAGTCAACTTTTGGCCAAAGAGTTGGAGGACCGCTGTTCTGGAGGCCTCAGGAATTCCACTTCTGTTCTTTCCTACCTGTATGTCTTGGACAAATCACCTAGGCCCTTCTTTCAGCTCAGTTCCTTATCTGCAAAATGAGAGGTTTGCATTAGATGACCTTTAAGGGCCATTTCATGTCTAAATCTATGATCTCATGAACCTGAGAGTCGAGTTCCTGCTTGTAGGTATAAGGAAGAAGCCCAGAAATCATTTTCCAAAATCTTTAGACCCACAAAATTTCAATTATGCTGGCAAAACAGGAATTGGCCTCTGATGTAATTGAGACAACATATAATTATTGTATTAAATAGAAGTATGTTTGTTTGGAAGAATGGGAGATATGGAAAGGTAATGAAGGGTCTATGTCAATGGAACATATCTTTTAGTCAGAGACAAAGTATTGGGTAGAAACTATGGTTCATTCAAAATGTGGGTCATCAAAAAAAAAAGGTAGGAACAATATTTTCTTCCCAACAGAACTTACAGTGTAGTTTAGGAGACAGGACCTATTTGAAGTTGAAAAATTGCAGTATAAGTTTAAGGCGATGTATAACCAAGAGTAAGCAAGATAGTGTAATAGAGACCACACAAAAATGTGGGATCATAAAAAGGATTTATGATACTTGTGCAATTACCACAAATGGTAGCTGAAGTAAGTCACAAGAATCATGCTCTCAATTGAGGGAGGAGGTACTGTACTTGGAGTCAGGAAGGCATGAGTTTGAATCCTACCTCAAACACTGAGGAGCTAGGTGACTTTGGACAAGTCTCTTAACTTTCCTCAAACTCACTTTCCTCATCTGTAAAATGGTGATAAAATAACCTATCTTACAGGGTTGTTGTGAGAATCAAAAGAGGCAATACACGTAAAGCACATTACAGACCTTAAAATACTATGTAAATACTAGATATTGTTACTATGACTGTTATCTTGCTGCTGAGGTAAGTTGCTAAGGGACTATAAGAGACATCAGTGCCCTTTTAATTTGGCACCGTGGGGCAAAGCCCTAATCATTGTGTTTTAACTGTGGCTGTATATAAATGTGGAGGGAATTCAATGTAAGGAAATGATCATAAAAAAGTACCCATTTCTAGCCCTTGTAAGAAGTATAGATCTTCACTTAGGAAAATAACATTTTCTATAATAGAGGGAAGAGTGAAAGTGTAAAAATCATGATAAGCAGGGCATTAGTAGGCCAGTGAGAAGCAGAGACAGTATTGGGTACTATGGGTGGCAGAGTTGGATAATGGAGAGTAAGGCCAGCTGGTTTCAGAGCTGGAAATTATTTATCCTGTATATAGCTTGTTTGTACACAATTGTTTGTTGTCTCCTCCATGATGGAACTGAGTAAGCATGCTATTCTCTGTGACTGTGACCTCCTTGAGGGCAGAGACTGTCTTTTGCCTCATTTTGTTTCCCTGGAACTCAGTTCATAACAGTGCCCAACATATAATAAATGCTTAATAAATGTTTATTTGCTGTTGACTAGAAATTCAAGGCAAAGCAGGTTAAGATACAACTGGCAGCGAAGGAGGGAAAGAATATTTCATGGTCTGTTTTAAGGCCTTCTAGTCATGCTCCCGGTTCCCTGTCTATTAGATGATGAAACCACAGAGAGAGTTGCTGGTCTAAATGAAATGTCTTTCAAAATGTTTACATGAAGTAAGAATCAAATGTTTAAAATTGAAAAACTATGCTGATAAGGTTAAATGTCCTGGAAATATACCCTAGAAATGCAAGATGGAAACACAGCTGACCTCAGGTTTCTCCCTTTTATGTTAAGCAATGAATGGATATTTATAGAGCAGTTAAGTGGAGTAGTGGATGGAGTGCTGGGCCTGAGTCAGGAAGACTCATCTTCTTGATTTCAAATATGGCCTCAGACACTTACCAGCTGTATGACCCTGGGCAAGTCACTTAATCCTGTTTGCCTCAGTTTCTTCATCTGTAAAATGAGCTGGAGAAGAAAATGGCAAATCATTCCAGTATCTTTGCTAACAAAATTCCAAAGAGAATCATGAAGAGTCAAGTATTACTGAACAACAACAGCAATGAAAGGATTCAGACATTTTTCATTGACTCAAATCTTATAAATCAAATTAAAACTCTTGGCAGCCAAATAAATAATGTGTATGCATGTATGTATATGTATATTATATATACAAATATAAACATATATGTGTGTGTATATATATACATATATACATATATATACAGAGAGAGAGAGAGAGAGAGAGAGAGAGAGAGAGAGAGAGAGA
>NW_027186296.1:60059418-60089167 GCF_028583685.1 Petaurus breviceps papuanus | reverse complement strand
AGAGAGAGAGAGAGAGAGAGAGAGAGAGAGAGAGAGAGAGAGATGACTCTGTCATCACACGATCTTTAGAATATTGGTTCCCCCAACGGAAAGATTAAATGACATCATGCCTTTAAGCTCATGTTCTGTATGCAGAAAATGCCAAGTGACATTTTGACAGTGACTGATCAACATGCCTATCTCATTTTGCAATGTTTTAAAAACCAGATTCTAGTTTTGTGTCAAACCATCCAGAACTGTCACATCCCAGCTGCCTCTCCTACAATGCTGAGCTTTTATCTTTATGCCCAGATAAACCTTCATTCATTGACATCTAAACAATGAGATACAAACAGTAAGTGAGAAAGGATCTATGCCCCTAAACTGAAAAATATTATTGGCTAAGGAGAGAAAGAAAAATCAGGTAGTTCATATGCATTTGATTCTTTTCCTATATTTAGAACATAAGAATTCAGATTTTTTTTTTTGCCCTTTTTGTACCCTTTTTTTTCTTTGGTGAGTTATTCTTTTGTTTCTTCCAGGCATTCAAATGTTTCTAAAATAGCCTATTCTCAGTTAAACCTAATTTCAATGTAACTGTAAATTACAGTACATTTCTTGATTTTGAAAGCTCATCTTCAGAGTGCACCTGTGCTTTTGAATGCAAGTCCTTCCCCCACCTGCACACTCTTGGGGGCTAGCACCCTTCCTTTGCAGCCCTGAATGCAAAGGCAGAAGTGTCATTTGATAAGGTTGTAATTATGTGGAATATCCAACCACTTAAGGATTCTACTAAAATATTTATCACTGCACTGAGCTGATTCTATAGGTATCCTCTGCACAAACACATACTATTTCATGGGCTGGATTTCTGTTACTTATTTTGTCTGGATTTTTTTTAAGCCACCATCTGCATTTTTCCCTTTGAAGTGCATTAGTTACCATGGAAACAGTGATGTCATGGCTGGGGGTGAGGGTTAGTCACATCCACAAGGGCAGTATAGAATTAGTTCATTTAATGGGTTGAAATTTATACTACACTAGGGGGAAAATTAAGAGTATGTGCTTGTGCATGTGTGTGAGGAAGAAAATTGTGTGCTTACACAATTATATCAGGCAGATTATACATGTAGAGCATATTGTGAGGTGGCATAATCTAGTTTAGAGAATCCTGGAGTAGGAATTGGGAAATGGTGCTGGGCCTGATTCTGCCACTAACTCTATGACCTTGGATAAGTCATTTAACTTCCTTAAGCCTTAATTTCTAATATATAAGATAGAATGATTAAATTAGATTATTTCTAATGTCCCCTGAAACTTTGATGGTCTATGCTTCTCCTACTCAACATTAATATGTTTTATCCAGTTCAAATATACATGTACACATGTAAGTACATAAGCACAGAACCTACAAAAAAAGAGCCTTATGCAAAGGTTCTAGATACTCAAAATTTGACATTTTTGTTATGAGTTTCATAAGTTCCACATAAGGGTTCTTTAGAGGCAGCAATATAGTGCAAGCACTGCTTGATTTGGTGTCAGGAATACCTGGGTTGAAGTTTCATACTAGCTGTGAGACCATGGGCAAGTCACTAAACTTGTATGAGCCTCAAGCACTTCTCTAAGGCGCCATGCTTTAGAAGTGCTGTGAGCTGTGTGGTGGGTGGAGGGAGCTTCACACCTACAAAATCCAAGGTCTTTGATTTAGCTATGGATTTCCATAGATGTGCTGTTATATTGGTAGCATAGAAAGAACATAGCACTTGGAATCAGAAGTCCTTTATTTGAGGTAATCTTTAGGCATCTTGCTTCTCTCTCTTTTTTTTTTTTTTTTTTGCTTTTTGGAGGGGGAAGGTAGGACAATTGGGGTTAAGTGACTTGCCCAAGGTCACATAACTAGTTTTATGTTAAGTGTCTGAGGTCAAATTTGAACTCGGGTCCTCCTAACTCCAGGGCTGGTGCTCTACTCACTGTTCCACATAGCTGCCCCTTGCTTCTCTTTCGACCTCAGTTTCATTATTGATAAATTAAAGGGGTCGTCATTTAGTTGTTTCAGTTGTGTTCTACTCTTCATGACCCCATTTGGAGTTTTCTTGGCAAAGATACCAAAGTGGTTTGCCATTTCCTTCTCCAGCTCATTTTACAGATGAGGAAACTGAGGCACACAGGGTTAAATGACTTGCCCAGGGTCACACAACTAGTATGTGTCTGAGGCCACATTTAAACTCAGGTCTTCCTGGCCCCATGCCTGGCAGTCTATCCACTGTGCCAAAAGCGTTTTAGCTAGCTGATTACTAAATTCTATTCTAGCTCCAAATAAGTATTAGTTCTTGAGTATTAGTTCTGATACTTGATAATGACATGACTTTGGAAAAATCACTTAATCTTGCTGACCCTCCATTTCTTTATTTGTAAAATGGAGATAATATTATTCATTTGTCATCAACTTTGCAGAGTTGTTGTAAGAAGTCACACTGGGATGATATGTAGATAGCACTTTGTATACTCTATGTTTATAAAAGTATGTATATATATATATATACATATATATATATATATAAATGTAGGTCATTATGAAAGATAATGGACCATATTGCTTCATAATAAAGGATTAGCTCAGACTAGAGTGGTTATGTATGTCTCCTTCTCTCTCCCAGTGTTGTATTGTAGGCAATGGCTGATTACTTTGAATGTGAACCTTAGCCTTTAACAATATTAACAAAGAGCTTCCAGTAACCTCAGTGGCATCCTCACTATTGCTCATCTACAACAGCTGAAATAATTTCACTAAGAGTCAGGATGTGTGCACCTGGATTGTCTTTACCAACATGCTTGGGGCTGTGTACAGAGCTGTTGAATACACTTTGCATTCATTCTTTTCCATTGTCATCATAATAAAAGTGTTTGGGGAAAGGTGTACAGATTGTCCAACTAACCAATGAAAGGATCTTTTTATCTCTGAAGACAATCAGTTCCATGTGTTGAAGCAGGTGGGAGGCTGGTGGTCTGGACCCTAATGCCACAATGTCAAACAGCATACACCATGGCAATGCCTATTGCAATTAAAACCTGAATTTCTATTTTGCTTCCCAAGTGCCAAATGCAGAAATGATACAGAAGACAGAACAAAGAGAAAAGTAAACAGACCACACAGCTAAGCTTCTTCAGTTACTGGCTAGGTCAGGCCTGGGGAACCTGCAGCCCTCGAGGTTACTTGTGGTCTTCTAGGTCCTAGATTCAGTCAAAGGGCTGCACTTGAGGACCTAGAAGGCCATATGTGACCTCAAGGCTACACGTTCCCCAGCACTGGGCTAGAGAGTGAGACTGCCTCTGGTGCTACAGGGCTCTGTGCTCATTTTACCTGGTTCTTTTGGCAAGGTTTACTGCTCTCAAAGCACTGGAGCTCAGGAGCCAACATTTCTCTCCTAAAGGGGGGTGATCAAGGCAGCCTGTCCCATAAAAGCAGGCGACAAAGTAGCTCTGGACACCACTCAGGCTGCTTGCTTCCTTCTGCTACCCTGGCTGTTCTCATAGTCTGAGCTCTTGTCTTGGTACAGAGAGCAGTGAGAAAAGTTGACTTTATAACAGCTGATGATACTGGTGTGATTTAGGCTTCGCTCAGTCTCATATGTTTGAGGCTTTCACCTTTGAAAAAAGTATTTATTCCATTTGCCTTTTAAAACGTAAGTCTGTGCTTTTTAATCAGTTTCCCCTCCCCCATAATAAGGTGAACCACAGAGTTTTTTCATCCAAAACTCCAACCACAGGCCTCTGCTTATGGTTTGAGGTTATTCTGACGTGGACAGAGTTTCTAATCAAGCCAACGTGTTGGCACTGCTGCAATCATCTTGAAGGATTTTCTGTACTCTGCATTTTTTCTCAACAGGACAGGCTTTCTGCTTTCTCCTCTGCTATGAAGGCTATTAGCCAAAGAAGAAGAAAGAAGCATTACTTTTGTGGTTTCTTTTAGCATGCAAACTTGAGGTTTAAAAGTCATTCAAAAAATTAGATTATTTAGTCAGTGGCTTTCAATATCAACAGTCATCAATAAATCAGCATCCGAGGCCAAATGTAGAACTTATTTCCATGAGGACTGGAAATGAAATGCAACACCCTCCTCCTAGGGATGGACTCCAGAGGTAGAATTTGAAATATTTTTTGGATTTGATCAATGTGAGAATTTATTTTTTTGCGGACTATGCATATTTCTTATTTCTCATCTTTAAAAAATTGTTCAGGGGTGGCTGGGTGGCACAGTGAATAGAGCACTGGCACTGGAGTCAGGAGGACCTGAATTCAAATCCGGCCTCAGACACTTGACACACTTACTAGCCATGTGACTTTGGGCAAGTCACTTAACCCCAATTGCCCTCCCAAAATCAAAAAGCAAAAAAAAAAAATTGTTCAGTGGAAGGGAGGGATAAATAATAAATGCTCGTAAAAATCAATTAGTCAATGAAAAAGAAAGCTATTCCCAAGTGGCTAAGGCAGTAGCAGGCTAAGAAACCACAGAGAAATACAGGTACAATGGCAATCTTCATTGGTTTTTATAGGATCCCTTTTATTTTAGTGTTGAGTGAAAACTCTAGGGCAAACTATCCAGGTGATGGAAATGAACCTTATTAAAGAACATATGGTTTGGGATGCTTCTCTGCACTCCCCTCCAGTCACACATAACCTACCTATCACATCCACTGGCTTTGCTGAATTCATTGACTCTTGGTTCCAGTGAAAACAAATGAAACTTTAAATACAAGTAAATTATGGGCTGTCCAGCAACTGGATTTTCCTTGTAATTAAACTTGATGTCATAGGATTATGGATTTAAAGTTGGTGCTTCTCACTGGCCTGGAACTTCCTAGGATTCCTTAATAAGTCCATAGGATTTTAAAATCAGTGGCTGCTGAGCAAGTGACCCAAAAGTTCTACCACCAAGCAATGAGATACAGCACAATAAGGGAATGCTATTCCACAGTAAACAGAAAGACACGTTGGAAGTGTCGTCTAGGCACTCTGATCACACTGTGGGATGAATCCGTGGGATCACACTGATCAATCTGTGAGATGCCTTGTGGCTTTAGAGCAGTTGGAAATTAAGCAAATAAAACCAAATCTTTTACTGAGTGCAATAAGAGGACTCAATTTCACCAGGAGGCTGGTGGGCACATCTCTCAGCATGCCAGCTTACTAGTTAAATGACTGATTTTATCAGATACTTTTGTCATGAGAGTAGAGAGAGGAGCTGAATGACATGTGACTAAAAGTCACTCACACATCTCTTTTTTTCTTTCCAGTTCCCTAACTTTCTTCTTTCCACCTTTTTTTTTTCCTTCCTCTTGATCAGATGTTGTACCATTAATAATGCCAAGGGCAGTGTGTTCTCTAGTGAGAAGAGACAGGCATCTGCCAAGTTGAATCTAGCAATCCAGACCCAGGACAGGGAGTTGAAAAAGGAGGGAATGAGCCTCCACAATCTACTTGTTATTTTTTTTTAATTTCAAAACATTGAACTGATTTTTTTAACTGCCCTTGTGGATGTCATTTGAATACACAGGTAACCCATTCTTATTTCACGAAAATAAAATTTTGCTACCAAGGCAAAATAGTTTGAAAGAAACATAGTCTCCCAAGTGTTATATGTGGCTCCTTTTCCCATGTTTTTTTTTTTTTAACATCTATTGATTATTCCTCTGCTGGACATAGCCAAACCACTTTCCTGCTTTGTGTATGAATAAAATGAAGTGATTAGAATAAGTGTCCTATAAGTCTCCTTTCAGCTTTAAATTCCATGATCCTAAAACAGAATGTAGGGGGAAAAAATCCCATTCTAGGGCGGTAACTCTTTTTGAGAGGGTGGGTGTGAGGAGGTAGAATGGACAAAGGATAAAGTCAGAGAAAGAAGGAAGAAGGTAAACATTTATTAAATGCTAGGGCATCAGATAGACCCTGGGAACATTCCTTAAACTCACAAGTTCCCAGTTTTCTCATCTACATATTTTAAATTTATTTAGAAGACTAGGGCCTGGCACTGTGCTAAATACTATAGAAATATTTTCTCATTTTATCCTCTCAGCAATCCTGTGAGGTTGATGCTATTATTGTCCCCATTTTATAGTGAGGGAAACTGTGAAAGATAGAAGTGACTCCTCTAGGGTCACACGGATAGTAAATGTCTGACTTGAATTCAGATCTTGACTCCAGGACCAGCTTTCAATTCACTGTACCATCTAGTGGCCTCTAGAGTCAGCCACATTGGCAGAAAGTGATGGAAGGGTAATCTGTTGTCACTTGTACAATCGGTGGCTTATTTGGGCAGTACAGTAGGGTCTTTTTTTTTTTCCTCCATGATGTCTGACTCAGAGATTTGATATCTCTCTGACATCTACACTTTACTCCTGCTGCCCAAATCCTGAGTCATACATAGTCCCTGCTGGTACCTTTCCAGGCCACATTACTCTCATTCCTTCTTAGCTCCAAGGAGAAATTCTTGAGGGAGATGAGTTCTTGGCTTTCCAGTTGAGCTGTGCAGACAATCAATTGCTTCAGCAATTCCATCATCTGGAGACACAAAAAGTCTGAGACCAAAAATCACACCTAAATCACCTGCTTTCTATAATGTGTAAGATCACAACTCCTGGCACCAATTTTCTGGAACAGAAGCAGGACTGATGCTTTCTACATTCGGCATAGGAGATAAAAAAATGTGTGATTTCAAACGTGCAACAGGAAAGGTTTTTTTATTGTCGTTGATGGTTTTTTCCTGTCTGGGTATTGAGACCAGACTCAGTGCACTCAAGGTGATGGTTATGGGAAGGCTATAAGTTTATAGCATTTGAAAAAGAAAAAAAAAACTGCTGTTAATGCAATTGCAATCTCATGTTCCTTATCCTGAAGCCCTGATGTTATGAACAGCCTGCCTCGTTCTCCACGAGTGAACTTCAACTTGGTGTCAGGATTTGCGTTTTCTTTCTGTTATTTTTGGCTAGCATACTGATTTGGATGTCTATGCTCCATCCTTCTGAGTTTCTTATTGTTTAAGTGGCTAGAATATGTACAACAGCTCTAGTGCTCACCCTAGTCATGTGATTATGGACTGATAAGTGTTCCATAGAGGATTTGCTTCTGCGGACACATTTCCCAAACTATCATAGCAACTTAATCAATCTCCATGAAAGAAAATAGCTGTAAAAGAGAATGCTGGAAAGTAATGTGGTGGTACTGTTTCTTTTTTACTCCTTATGCTTCTTTAACATAAATAGTAGGAATGCTTTGCTTATGGCAGGAATGTTCGTGCTCACAGTTAGAAGGGACATCCATGGTTATCTATTCCAACCTGATACCCAGGGCAGGAATAACTTCTTTGCCCTAGACCTAGACAGATTTGGTCAGATTTAGCCTTTGGTTGAACTTTTCCAGACAGTTTGCACATAGTTATGTACTTAATATTTTTTTTCCTTTTTTTACTCTGAATTTAACCAGAGCCAAATAAGATAAGCATTTCCATATACAAAGTAGAAAAGAAAAAAAAAGATTGTACATGAAGATATAAGTCTGTATCATGATTGATTTGCTTTTATTTTAAAGTATAAAACAAAGTCAATACATTATTTTCGAAGTTTTCCCTCTTGTCTGTTTCCTATTGACCTTCATTTTGTTTTTGTTGTATTCACTTACTTCAGTGACAATCTTTTCCTACTTTTCTTTTACCCCTCCCTCCCATTTTGGGAACCTCATCACTATCTATCCTCATTCCCCCACCCTCTCAAATTGAAAGATAGAAAAAATAAAACACTTGTTTCAGATTTTCTTTGTCTAGCAAAACAAATCCCTACACTAGTCAAGTCTGAAAACTTATTCCTCATTCTTCACCTTGAGTTCATTACCTCTGTCTAGAGATGCTCAGAATGTCTCATTACTTGCAGAACTGGAATCATGGTTGGGCATTGCAATAAACAGCATTCCTAAGGATCTCAAAGTTGTTTTTCTTTTTTTTAAATATTCTTGTTATCTTATAAGTGGTCTCCAGGTTGTATAAATTGCATACATTGTCCTGCCTATTTCACTCTGCATCATTCATATAGGTCTTCCCAGGTTTGTCTGGAACTGTCCTTTTTATAATTTCTTACATCATGGTAATATTCTATTCTATTCATATGCTATAATTTGTTCAGTCATTCCACATTTAATAGGTATCCTTTAGTTTCATGTCCTTTGACACTACAAAAAGATCTATTTTTGTACACTAAGTCCTTTTCCTCTTTCTTTGATTTCTTTAGGATATGGGTCTAGAAGTGGCATTTTGGGATCAAAGGATATACACAGTTTACTGAGTTTTAGGTATAATTAATAAATATTTAGGGGCAATTCGGTGGTGCTGTGGATAGAGTGCCAGGCCTGGGGGCAGGAAGACTCATCTCCATGAGTTCAAATCCAACCTCAGACACTTACAAGTTGTATGACTTTGAACAAGTCACTTAACCCTGCTTGCCTGAATTCCTCATGTGTAAAATGAGCTGGAAAAGGAAATGGCAAACTACTTTAGCATCTTTGCCAAGAAAACCCCAAATGGGGTCATTGAGTTGGACACAATTGAAATGTCTGAGCAACAAAAAATAAATGTTTAACTTAATTGTACTCACCATCTTATGAGACACCCCTAATAAACTAAGCCATATGACTTATAATTAGCAAAGGTATGGTAAATGGCACAGTGAATAAGAAATTTTATTTATGCCTCTGTTTCACAATGGACCTGTGACAGTGGGAAATGCTCAGTACCCTCATAACAAGGTCAGTGGATTTCATGATAGGTGATGACAATAAGAAATTCCAACTGTCCTAGCATTACATAGGTCATAGAATCATAGATCTGGAGCTGGAAGGAGCCTAAGAGACAATATAGTACAACCATATCATATGTAGATTTGAAAACTGGGATCTAGGGATTTTAAGGAATGTGCCCAGGGTCTATCTGATGCCTTGTTATCCAGAGTTGCCCCATATCGGGTACATGAGTTAAAACTGTTTGGGGTCCATACCATTTTTGCAGTCCATCCTGTTGTATTTAAACTCTGCTACTTAAACCAGAGTCCTAGGTACCATGGTATTTCTTTCAAATTATTCCCCAAGCCACTTTCTTGGTCTCTCCCCTTTTCTTCCTTTTTCTTTCCCAGCCAAAGAATTAGAGATGGTAACCATTCATTTGTTTCTCCAACACTCCAAACAGCACAGCTGTGACACAGAAGCCCAATTTGAAACACGTACATACACACAGCACTACTAGAAACATGTCGGCATGTGAGCCCTATGGCAGCTGGGGCCAAACAATGATGATTCTCAGAATGGCATCTCTTAAACTGCGGGACTATTCAGAGTTTAAAAATCCAGCTGGTGCCTGGGTTGGTCCCTAGACTGCCATACAGAATTGGTTTGCCATTGGACACTGACCAAGATTCACATTTTAAAAGTTTTCATTAGATTCAAGATAGGTTGGGGAAAATCGATTATTGGTATGCTTATTTTGATTCCTTTCCAATACAAGATACTTGCAGCTATATGAAATTTGGCAAAGGGGGAATGGATGGGCACATGGAAGCAAAACAAACTCAAAAGTACCACCCTGTAGGGTCAGTGTGGTATTATAGCTAAAGCTTTGTATTTGTGAGAGACAATGGAGATAGTGGAAAAAACTCTGGTTCTAGAATCAAAAGACCTCAGTTCAAATGCTACCTCTGATGCTTAACTACTTGTGTGATCCTGGACAAGTCATTGAATTTCCATGAATCTCAGTTTCCTCATATGTAAAGTGAGGGAACTGGGTAAGATGGCTCTTCTAGCTCCTTGACCAACTCCCTAGCCCAAGACATAATTATAAGGTTAATAAGTTATTTAACTACTGTAAAGATGCCTCTATCCTCTGATCCCTTTATCATGAGGCAGCTAGGTAGAACATAGTGTTCTGGGACTGGCATCAGGAAGACCGATTTCAAAACCAGCCTCAGACATTTAATAGCTGTGTGACCTTGGGGGAGTCTCAACCTCTGTCTACCTCAATATCCTTAGCTGGAAAATGGGGATCATAATGTCATCTCCCTCACAGGGTTATGCAAGGATCAAATGTGATAATATTTGTAAATCATCTACCATAGCATCTGGAACACAGTAGGCTCTTAATAAATGCTTATCCTGTTCTCATTTACGATATATAAAAACCTTTCTTTGATGGAAAACAATGTCCAAAAATTAGACCTATCTTTTCAGGGCTTTAAATAGCTAAGCCTTAGGAAAAGAAGTTCATTGAAAGGTATCAAGTCAAGAATGCAAGCATTTATTGTCGGGAACTGTGCTAAAGCACTGGGACTTCAAAGAAAGGCAAATACAGCCCTTGCCTTCAAGAAGCACACAATCCAATAGGGAAGACAAGAGGAAAATAACTATGTATAAACAAGATAAATGCAGGATAAATTAGATTAAGTTTCATAGAGAAGGCACAAATGTTAAAGGAAACTAGGCAAGGTTTCTTAGAGAAAAAGGGATTTTAGCTGAGATTTGAAGGAAGCTAAGGAAGCCATGAGACAGACATGAGGAAGGAGGAAACTCCAGGCCAGGGGAACAACCTATGAAGTTGGGAGATGGAGTTGTGTGTGTGTGTGTGTGTGTTTGTGTGTGTGTGTGTGTAACAGCTTGCCCAAATTCACTCAGCTAATGTGGTTCATTAAAAGGTTATGAGCCTACACCTCTGAGACATGCTCTCTTTCTAAGCATCCTTGTATCTTGGTTTGACTTTATTGAGTTATTAATTGACTCAATAACATATTCCCTCTCATTGGTACAAGGTCCTCTCCCAAACAGTTGCTCAAGATTTGAAGATCAATACTATCCTTACAGGGCCTTTGTAGTTCTAACTAGAGTATACTGACTCAGAGAAAGTATAAGCAACAGTATATTAAAGGGCTTGCTGATAAATGTAATTCTTGGCATCAGAGTAGAGCTGAAAGGAATCACAGAGATCATTTAGACCAGCAGTATCAAATTCCACATTCTTTTATTGACTTAAAAAACCACAAATTAACATTATCTATTGTTGTATTATATTTTTATTTATTTCCCTGTTTCCCAAACTCCGAGTCAAGAGATTGACACCTTTAAACCACACCAATTTCCCCACTTTACCTCTGAGAAGACTGAGGACCAGAATGGTTTAGTAAGTTGCTAAAGGTCATGTAGTATTAATAGAAAGGCACAATGGATAGAGTATAAGGCCTGGAATCAGGAATACTCACCTTTGTGAGTTCAAATCTGGCCTCAGATACTTGCAAGCTATGTGACCCTGGGCAAGTCACTTTACCTCTGTTTGCCTTTATTCCTCATCTGTAAAATGATCTGGAGAAGGAATTGGCAAACCACTCCAGTGTCTTTGCCAATAAAACCCCAAATGGAGTCATGAAGTCATGACTAAACAACAACAAAGTATTACTAGACCTTTTGGGCTGGGATCCAACCCTTCCAACATCTCCCAACTATTGAGTCTATTATACCCCTAGATCTGTTTGAAGTATCTGTCATCTTTTGGCATTGGTCTTAAGTCACCAGCAAAACCCTGCCCACAAAATAGCTCCATGGTTTTTTTCCACAAGAGAGAGGTATTCAATAGGAAATCATACAAAATAGACCATAGGATTATTCTCAGCTGAATTATGAAAATGTTAATATAAAGTAAATTGAAATGTCAAGTACATGCTCCATGGACCATCAGGGGAATGCTTGGCTCAGCAATGGACAAATCTGTCCACAAGTACTAGAGAATAAAAATATAATTCTTAACAATAATACGAAACATATAAGTCATGTGATTATTCCCGTAAAAGGAGGATGGCAGTGGATTAGGCCTCCTAGACCTCGTGGGCTATTCCTGTATCGAGGGCAGATTTCTCAGCGAACACAAAAAGAATGGGGAGGGGGGAGTGGGGGACCAGAGAGGGACTGAAAGAAAAAAGCCATGTGGCTCAGCTCCAAGTCAGAGAAGCCACAGATTTACAAATAAGACTAGAAAGGAGGCCCAGATTTCTCCTGGACCACCTTAAAGAGATGGTGAAAAATACTAAAACAGAGCCATCAGGATCCTGCTACTTTTATAGCTCCAAGGTAAGGAAGCAAAGGTAGGGACCGAGCATCTAGTTTTCCAACTATTTTTATGTCCTGGAACGCTTTCACACTGTGGTTTAAAGCTATGAACCCTTTCTCAGAATAATGTTTTTAAATACATAATGTATGATTTATAAGATTACAAATGAAGCCAGTTATGATGGAATGTAATATTGGATTTTCTCTTTCAAATCCATGGAACCCCTGAAATCTAGCCACAGAACTCTTAGGGGTTCAGAGACTCAGGTTAGGAACCCCTGCTCAAGGTTCTTGCTCCCTTCATGGGAGCGAGGCAAAAGAGCCCCAGGGAGGAAGATCATGGATTGAAACTCCAGAATCCCTGTGCATTCCTGATCGAATTAGATCTCATGTAATTGTATTGATGTTGCATATATATGGCTTGTTACTGTCAGAAGCTCTAAAATTAGAAAGCAGTTTGGAAAGGAGTGTGATTCTCATTAAATGAACAGAGCTCTATATCCCTTCTCAGGGTCCACAGAGGGTTCCAAGTTATGTCTGTTATGGAAGCCATCACTTCCAATCAGTTATCCCTCCACATTGCAGGGATTACAGGGGTGCCTCCATGATCTGGAAATCTGCATAAAAATGTTTAAGCCTCTTTTCTTACCAAATAAGAATTCTGATTTTTTTTCTTTTTTTATGGGGCATTTAGAGTACCTTATTTGTACAATTTAGGTTGATATTATACAATACTATATATATATATATTTTTTTCTTCATTTCTGAGTTTCTTAACATTTTCTGTGTCATCTGTTGGCCTTCTTGTTGTCTGCGGCTTCTACAAAACTCCCCCAAAATTCCCATTTAATTTCTCATGCCATGATATATCAAAACCACTATGGGGAAAGTTGCAATGTGGAAGGGATAATTTTGTTAGTGAAAGCTTAGTGGAAGACATGCTGACTCTTCTACTGCTCTTCACCCACATTCAAACTTCCAGGCATCAGCTGTTACATATGATATGAGGGAAGGTTGTGCTGGAAAAATCTCATAAGATTTCTCCCATTTAATAGATCATTGATACCTATCATCATACATTCCTTCACAGTGAGAGGAACAGGGGACATTTGGTTATAATAAGCTGGCAGTATAGGAACAGGGATAAGAATCCAAGATCCTTGACTCTAAACCTGGTACTCTTTCAAGTGCGTGTGGGTCTTTGTATGTATCTTTGGTCTTTACACATATGCACTGATATCACTTTAAGAAGGACATTGACAGGGTGGCCAGGTAGCACAGCGAGTAAGAGCACTGGCTCCAGTGTCGGGATGACCTGGGGGATTGAATCTGGGCTCAGACACTTAGCATCGACCCAGAAACACCTGGCCCTGTAACCTTGAGCAAGCTACTTAACCCCAATTGCTTAAAAAAAAAAAGACATTGACAAGATGTATTTCACAACTGGATGGTGAGCGAGGCTCCAGACCATAATAGACAAAAGCGAGGGGGGACATTTGGCCAAGAAAAGGGAAAGGTTGGAGACTGAAGATTCTGAGATGATGGTCTTCAAATATTTGAATGTTTATCATACCAAGGAAGGATTTGACTTAATCTAGTTCTCCCAAGAGGACAGAGCTAGGAGCCCTGTATAGAAAATGCAGAGAGGCAAATTTCAACTCAAGAAAAGTAAAGCAAAACATCCTGACAATTAGAACTGTGGTCTCTCTAACTCTCAATCTGTAAGATCAACTTCTTTTTATAAAATTAGAGATAGCATCATAAGGAAAAGATCCCATAGTAGACTGGATTAAGAATGTTTACCAAAGCAAGAATCAAAACCCTAATTCTTTTTGCAAAATTATGGGGAGCTTTTGTGAAATGCTGCTCTTAAAGCACATTCATGGTATACAAGGGATTGCAGTAAAAAATGTGCTTTTCCAGTACTTTTATAGTTTATACTATTGACAAGAATCCATCATCTCCCCTCCACCATCACTTGGATCTCACAGGGACCTCATTGCCATCTCAAGCAACAAAAACAATAAAAAATATTCCAAGTCTTCAAGAATTTATTGGGTCCTCCTTAGAATTTACCTTCCTTCTCCTATCTACCCAGATTTTATGTGATGATTGAGGAACATTTTTCCCCTCTCCACCTTACAAAGTAGTGCAAGTAGGTAGCACAATAGATAGAGCACTGACCTTGGAGTCAGGAAGAACTGAATTCAAATCTGACCTCAAGACATCTAGTAGCTGTGTGACCCTGGGAAATTCATGTCACCCTTTTTACCTCAGTTTCCTCATCTGTCAAATAAACTAGAGAAGGAAATGACAAACCACTCCCGTGTCCTTGCCAAGAAAATTCCAAATGGGGCCATGAAGAGTTGAACATAACTGAAAAATGAAGCAACAACAACAAAAGCCTGTGCTTTCTTCCTCTTTGTTCATGCACCTCTACAATATGCCTGTTAATTTTTCATATTTAAATATCTCCCATGGTTTTTGTCGCTTTTATTCTGTCAAAAAAGAGTTGGAGAAAAATATTCCGATTAATGTCCCATTAGAAAATAACTTGAAAATAAATGAGGCACCTAGGAGAGCTTTGTGACCATGGACAAATCACTTGCCCTCTCTCATCCTTAGTTTCTTTATCTGTAAAATTATAAAATAATAGCAACCACCTAATAGGGTTATAGGGAGGGTCACCTGAGATAATATATTTTAAATACTTTGAAAAGCTTAAAATGTTATATATGTTTTAACTATTATTATTGGTGGTGGTGTGACAGTGTTGTCAGTAGTAGTAGCAGCAGCAGTAGTAGTAGCAGTAGTAGTAGTAGTAGTAGTAAAATTTCCTGTCATTTGAACCATCTTTCTGGTATGCCAAAATGATGAAAATTCTTTCCCAGTGAGCATTTATTGAGTACCTGTGTTAAGAAAAATAGCTCCTGTCTTCAAAGGGCCTACATTGGTGGAAAGAGAGGGGAATAGAGTTCATGTGGAATACAAGATATAAACAGATATAAATACCAAAGCAGCAAAATAGCACAGTGGATATAACACTGGACATAGAGTTAGGAAGACCTGAGTTCAAAGCCAGCTCAGGACAGTGTTTGGCCCTGGGCAGGTCACTTGACCTCTGTGCCTTAGTTTCCTCAACTGTGAAATAGGGATGAAAATAATCACCTATATCCCAGAGTTGTGAAGGTTAAATTAGGTAATATCTATATAGTGCTTAGCACAGTGCCTGGCTCATAGTAGGCAGTTAATAAATTCTTATTCCCTCTCTCACCCCCCATCATATAAGAATATACATGATAAGCTCCGGCCCTGGAGTCAGGAGGACCCGAGTTTGGTTCCGGCCTCAGACACTTAACACCCACACAAAAAGACAAGCCGTGTAACCTTGGGTAAGTTACTTAACCCCAATTGCCCTCCAAAAAAAAGAAGAATATACATGATAACTGAAAGAGGAATAAAGCACTAAAAACAAAGGGCATCAGGAAAGACTTTAGGAAGTACTTTCAGGAGAAAACTACATTTCAATGAACACCAGAAGATGGAAGGAATGGGCATGTAAAAGGTCATGGGAATCATGGAATCACAGATTTAAAGATAGAGAGGAACTGAGAGGTCACCTAAATCAACCTCTTCATTTTACAAGTGAGGAAACAGTCACAGAGGGGTGAAGGGATTTGCTTAAGATCATACCAACTAGTCAGCGGCAGAGCCAGGATTCAAACTCAGGTTCTCTTACTCTAAATTCAGGAAATTTTGTATTGCACCATAATAAAGAAGGTTTCTGAAGTGGAATTGGAGGGCAGATGAGCAAAGCTATTAGGAAGGATTGATGCTGAAATTACTATAGAAAGAGTCAGGGAAGCTGGGGTGGAAAGCAGCCTGGATGGCCAATGCACTTCTCTTGATTCTTGCCATCTTGAGTGACACAGGTCTCCAGGCCAAGCAGTGTATGCTGAGGCCAAATGGTTAAGGGCAGGGAGGGTGAGTAAGTCCTTGGTCTGAGAGGGGTATGATAGCCAAGGGAACTGTGTAAGTGATCTGGGGCCCAGAGATGAAATAGGTCAATTGGGTAATCCTGGAAGCCATCAATTCCCCCATCCTCTCAAGCCAAGATGTCTGCCTCCAAGACCCCATGCTGGTTCTGTTCAGAGCAAGGGCCATAATACTGACTGCTGCTAAAGCCTTTACACTGTTTTATTCACAAACTAACCTCTGCAGAACACATTCTCTGCTGTGCTTCCTGAGAGAGGTAGTTTGAGGTTACTGTTGTTTGTTGTCTATTCATTTTCTTGTTCCAAGATATCTCACTACATTCCAGAAACAATTATGGCCTCTCCTAGGCTCTAGCAAATTCCAAATTAAAGACACACCTTTCTTAAAGCTTGACAAAAGTCAAGACCAAAAGCATAGCAACTTATCTCTAGGGTTCCTTTTTTAGATCTTTTCATATTCTTTTTTTCCCCTAACCAGCCTCCTCCTCACCTCCTAGCTAGCCATTCAGAGTGACCTTTTATTGAGAACAGGACCCCAGCTATACTGGAACATTGGCTCCTTAACCATATTTTTGCCTCCTAGCTCAAAATAGAAATAGCAATGGTCAGCCTCTCTGGGCATTAGTTTCCTCACCTGCTTCAGGGAGGTCAGAAGTATTGCTCATCATCTAACCTCACTCAGGCTTTGGGAAGTTGAAGGAGATGTTTGTTAAGGGCCCTCACAGAAAGGTGCTAAGAAATAGAAAATTAGAGCCTGAAGGCACCTTGAAATATCACTTGGTTCAGTACAGTATACTCACTACTCTCTATACTTTCCCTTCTTATCAATGACTGTCCGGATTTTCCAGCAAACAGAGCAAAGTTTTATGTTGTAAAAAGATATTGTTTTTAAAAAGATATTATGATCTGATATAGATTTTTCTCACCCCCAACTCAGGATCTCAAAGAATGTCACACCTAATATCTTGCTTTCCCATACAACACCCCAGTTCTATGTATTCAAAGGTAAGGACAGTGAGATAGAATTAAAAGAACATTAAACCACAGTAGGAAGCAGCTAGGTGATTGAGTGGATATAGCACTGGACCTGAAGTGAGGAAAACTTGAGTTCAAATCCAGCCTCAGACACTTAGTTGTGTGACCCTGGGCAAGTCCTTTAACCTCTATTTGTCTTAATCCAACCTTAAGTTAGTTAGCTTTTCCAGACCTTGGTCTCCTTATTTATAAAACAATCAAGGTGGACTATATTCTCTTCACCATTTCCATCTCCAAAGTTCTAGAATTTCTTCTGCCTATTTTAACCAGAAGACTAATAGAGGCTAATGGAATTTCTTCCAATGTCATAGGAAAACAGTGAGAGACAGGACCAGAACTTAAAGTGGTCTAGTGCAAAGAATGTTACTCTGGAATCAGAGTGCCTAGCTTTGCCACTCAGTGACTGTATGACCTTGGATAAGCCACCAGACTCAATTTTCTCATCTATAAAATGAGGGTGTTGCGTTAGATGAACTCTTAGGTCCCTCCCATTTCTAAATCTATGAACCTATGATCTTCTACCTTGTAGGTCAGTGGGCTTTTTACGCTGCTATACTTAGCATGTATTGAACATAAGCACTTAATTTGTCATTTACTCTTGACATATTTTGCCTCCCTTATGTTCATTCAGATTACTCAATAGATGACTAAAAACACAGATTCATACACCTTTTATGTGACAATGGTATTGTAAAGAATTTGCTGGGCACCAAATGGACCAAGTTATGCCCACCACACCCTTCACCCATATATACTTTTTCATTCACACACACATACACACATGTACATGTACACGCATACACACACAACACCTGCACATACAATCGCTCTATTTTGTTGAGGCGATATAAGTAGTGGGTCAGATAATCATTGGCTACTTTAAAGTTTTTAATCCAGGTTAAGGCTAATTATATTACTGTAAAAACTACAAGGAACCAGGGACTTGGAATACACTCTCATTGGATGCTCTAGAAGTTGGGTTTTTTAACAATCAAGAAGCCGGTTATGGCTTTTTTTTTTCCCTTTGGGAATAGTTACCCAGCAATTATTTCACGCCCTGTAGCAGTGTAGACATGTCTCTTCAAGTCCAATCTCTAAGAGTATATTTGAGGAAATGCATTTTACATGAAAAAAAGAAGGCTGTAAAATGAAATGACCTCCAGGCATGAAGGCAATGTAATTTCTATATAGAACCCTGTATTATTAATACAATAAATTTATCTGGTGTCTTGGTGGGGAGGATATAACTTGATCACTTGAGATATTAACAATATGATCATCAGTTTCAACAGAGTGGTAGGGTAACTCCAAAGCAATGCTTCTAGCTGTGGATTCATTTCTTAATGAAACAGTGAAGAGGAGTGTCAAACAATTTAATGCGACATGTTTTTCTGCAAAGTATTACTATAAGGAAAACCTATTACTGGAGACCTCAGTTTTCAAGTAACCTCAAAATGAATGCAACCTATCATTGATCAAACTTGAGCATATTGCTTGTTCAGTCCAACTATATAAGATATTATTGAGAAAGAATTCCATAGGGGCGGCCAAGTGGCTCAGTGAGTAAGAGCACTGGCCCCAGTGTCAGGATGACCTGGGAGATCGAATCCGGGCTCTGATACTTAGCACCACACCCAGAAATAATTGGCCATGTAACCTTGAGCAAGTTACTTAACCCCAATTGCTTAAAAAAAAAAAAGGAGAAAGAATTCCATATGGAAGCTTTTTGTAAATGAAACTAACATTTGATTACAGGAGAAAATTTTCATGACTTCACTTTCTGGCTTCCAAACCAATACCATTGATTCATGGCATTCCTGGAAGTCCTTTATAATCTGTCACATTCCATGTTCCATGAGATAGTGAGACTATTTGTTTTCCTTTTTCCTGCTTCAGCATTTAGGGTTACATTATGAGGTTAGTACACAGGCTTTCTTCTATCTAATCCCCCCAATTCCAAAGTACTGTGGCATTTATCATTCTGTGTTATTAAATTTATAATATAGTGCTTTACATCTTTATTCTATTTTCTCCTTTTTTTCTAATAAATGTGAGGATTCCAAATAGTGTTTACAGGAGTACATCTAACTAGGTAGTGAAGGGGATATTTATCTTTTAAGACATAGTAATGTCTTAGAAGGTCCCTGGTCTTCTCAGGTACTAGGGTAAGAAGATCATTCAATTAATAGTTGTGTATGGTTTTGCTATTCAACAAGCATTTATTATCTTCTCTACACAAGTCCCTGTTCTAGATGTTGTTTGGGGAGGGGGGAAATAAAGATGAATAAATAGGCTTTGGACCCTATACTACAAGGAGCTTGCAATCCAGTGGGAGGATGATAAGGCATATAGAGATGTAATGCAAAATGGATTATGTCAGTCGTTGTGAGATTCAAACAATTATGTTCACAGGAAAGAGAAAGTGTTTATGGCAAAGGGCATCAGCAATGAGTACTTGGACAAAGTAGCATTTGGGTAATGAGCAGGTGGGTCCTTGAAGGATGGGTAGGATATCAGTTTAATTCAGTTTGGCAGTCATTAAGGACCTTCCATATGAAAGGCTCCTACTATGTGAAAAAAGAGACAAAGATGAAAGACTGAAAAAATGAGTACTAATCTCAAAGAGTTAATATTTTACTGAGGGATGCCACCTGTAAACAGACAACTCACACTAACTAGGTCATTGGAGAAATTGAACTCTGGGAGATGTTAGGGTACAGTCTTCAAAGAATTGTGAGGGAAGTCATAGAGAAAGGAAAGACAATATGTTTAGAAAATTGCAAGTAGATTAGTTTTGTCTTAAAGATAAATATGAATGCCAGTGTTTGGTCTGTACCAAAGAAGTCTGATGTTCCTTGTTCTACAGATCAGAGACCATTTCTTGAAATGAGACAAGCATGGGCATAGAAGTTAATGGACAAGTCTTTGCCTCTATGTCATTTGTCTGTAGGATATCCCTAGAACAAAGGCAGTGATGTCATTTTTATTTGTGACAATTCTCCTGTGTTCTACACATGTACAAGCAGCTGTTCTTGTGTATCATATACTCTGGAAGATAAAAATCATTTATAGACAGCATATGTTTGTGTGTTTGTATGTTCTTATGTATATGTGCTTTTGTTTGTTTGTTTTAGGAGTTTGGGGAGTTGATTATTTCCATTAATTCTGAGTCCTGACACTGGAGAACCATCAGGAACATGATAAACATGAAAAATGTGATGGTGAAAACAATTTGTTTTAATCTCAACAACAACAAAAAAAGGCATACAAGTTCACAACACAAACATAAATGATTTCTAAGTGGAAACTCTTTACACAAATGGTACATCAATGTGCTTTGGCATGGCAAAAATTGCACAAAGTAACAGAAATTGAGCTGTGTGTAAGAAAAAAAAGCCTGGGCATCCAATATCATGTGAGAAAATGTTCCTGGACTAGACCCAATCATCTAATTTCAGAAAGTGTTTCTGTGATGCCAATTGCAATATTGCCTAATGCTTTAGTTCCACTGAATATTCAAATAAAAGAAACCTTGTCTTGTAGGCTTGCTGATGGACTCTAATTCCAGTTTTGATAGGAAGGAGCATGGCATACAAATAAAAGTTAAACTGGGTGGTACTTTCTATGAGTGCTACAGGAGGGAGAAATGAAGGTACTCCTGGATAGGAATAGCTAGTGAAAGCTTCTTAGCAGACATCTAACTTGGAATGTGCCTTAATCCTGGAAAGGGTTTATCTCTACCAAGGGGAAAGGAACTAGGAAAAGAATTAGCGCAAAGGAATCAGGAAAAGAATGGAGGCCAAAATTAACATTGTTTGTAAGAGGAGTAAGAAGACAAGTCTGACTGGATTACTCCTTTGAATTGGTATTACTTAGCACAGCCTTTCCAAGGACTGAAGGAAATGTATCTTCTTTGAGATAAGTCCATGGAAATGGGGATTAATATATTGAAACAAATATTGAAAAAAAATAGGTGCTTTTCAAATTGCCGTGAAAGGATTGTGTAGAGGAATTGGAGGTATTTATTTAACTTGAAGAGATGATTTAGAGCAGGTGTCCTTAAGCCTAGGTCCATGAGCTCTCTCTCGTCTCTCTCTCCCTCCCTCTCTCTCTCTCTCTCTCTCTCTCTCTCTCTCTCTCTCTCTCTCTCTCTCTCTCTCTCTCTCTCTCTCTCTCCATATATATATATATATATATATGTGTGTGTGTGTGTGTGTGTGTGTGTGTGTGTGTGTATGTATACACCCACACACCCACACCCACATATGTACATATATACACACACATATATGCATATGCACACATGCATACACATATATCTATTTCAGTAAAACTGATTTCCTTTGTATCCTGTGAATTTTATGATTTAGAGAATGTTATTCTGAAAAGAAGTCCATAGACTTCACAAGGTATCTATGACACAATAAAAGTTAAGAACTCTTGGTCTAAAAGGAACAAAAGAGTTGTCTTCATGTATTTAAAAAGGTGCCAAATGGAAGAGGAATTGGATTTATTTCTTTTGATCTTTGAGGATAGAACTAAGTACAATGGATGGAAGTTACACAGAGGCAGCTTTTATTTATTTTATTATATGAGAAAAACTATCTAACAATTAGAAATGTGTAAAAGGGAAATGAGCCCCTTCAGAGGTAGTAGGCTCCCCATCATTGGACATCTTCAAGACTACTTGTGGATGTTGTTAAGGGGATTCCCGTAAAAATAGGGATTAGATTGTATGGGCTACAGGTCTTCCCCACCTCTAATATTCTGTTGAACTACTGCCCAGTGAGCTGTAGGACATGTACCTAACAAGGGAAGACCATTTTCCCTTTTCAAATGAGTAGGAATAAGAAATTTCTCATTGTACATTAACTAATTTTCTTCTTGATTTGATTTTCCTCCATAGTTCTTCAGTGTCCCTATACTGTGGAAGGCAGGAAATTTAGATTCTAGTCCTAGACCCTTTGCTATTAATTATCTACTTAGATGACTTGAGGTCAGTTTTCTTCACTTTTCTGAGCCTTGGTTTCTCCCTTTGTAGTGTGGAGGTATGAGATTGACGGACTCAAATTCATTCTAATCCTAACATTCTGGGACTTTAATATTATTAGAGTACAATTAATCAGTTTCCTAGAAGTGGCTTGAAATTGATTGTGTCTGGGAATAGAATTATGGGAGATGTACCAGGAATTAGGCCAGTGAGCTAGTTAGAAAAACAACAACAACAACAAAAAACAACCCAGTGAATCAGATAAAGTCAAATTTACAACCCCCATTAGACACATACTTCTGTCCCCTACTTCCAAACCTTCACCATCTTATACTTATGGTGAATGTTTAACACCAATATGAGATGGAGATAATTCTAACTGATCTTCATTAATTTTATACATAGAAAGAAGTATGCGTTTTGATTAATGTAGTATATTCTTATCTGATAATCATAACAAATAACATTCATATAATGCTTACCATGCTAAGCTTACATGCTAGCACTGTGCTAAGAGCTTTAAAATTTTTTTCTCATTTGATCCTCGTTGATCCCTGAGATAGAGGTACTATTATTGTCCACATTTTGTGAATAAAAAAAAACTGAGGCAAACAGAAGGTAATACACTTGGCCAGGGTCATACAACTAATAAGTGTCTGAGGCTGGATTTGAACTCAGGTCTTCCTGATTTCAGGTCCAGAGCTTTGTCCACTGCACCACCTAACTGACCATTATCTGCAATCCCCATTACATAGATTGGGAAGTAGTCCAGGGGGCTGAGTTTTGTTTTGATATGAAGGATCTGAGTTCTCAATAACAATCTTATGGCCATTTTACTTTGAGGTAAGATATTCGGTGATCATTTAACTTCCCTATTTCTTGAAGTTCTTCCGCTAGAAGGACCTAATGTCATCTCAAATTGCAAGTCATAAAGTGAGCTGCACTTCTTATATGAAAAGTGCTAAACATCAATTAATCGTAATGGTAAGAGCTTGGTAGAATAATATTTAATAATGCCATTAAATTTCACTTAATTTAATGGCAGAAAACTAAATGAGTTGAGAGCATTGAGAAAGGAAGAGGCAGTTTTTTATTTTTCTTAGAGTCACCATCCTAGGGCAGGGGCTGGGGGAAGGGAGTATCCAGCATCAATAACAGGACACTTCAGTTAAAAAAATAGAAAATTTTGTATGTCAAAAAATGCTACATTTCATTTTTAAAATGTTTCTTTGTTGTCCTTTGTATTTATGCCATAGTTATTTCCCCTTTGATATCCTTTTCTTGAACTCTTTCTTGTAATAAATGGAAAAAATGAAGGAAAAACCATTGGCACAGTGACCACAATGTATATTGCATACAATGTCTTTAGTTCCTATATCCCTCTTGTAAGGAGGAAAAGTTTCCTCATTAGTTCTTTAGGACAAAGATGGGTCTAAGATAGAAATAGCCTTTTAGGGAGCTATCATTTGGTTGATTCATATTGAACTTGTAGTCTTTTTTATATGAGATTGCTTTCTAATTCTGCCTTCCCCTCTTCCTTGATTTATTAAACTCACTTGTAGTCCTTTCTATTTATCTTGATTAAATTTAATATAAAGAGTTCAAGCTTGTAGTTCCAGGATGTCAGTATTTCTGGATCTAGATTCTGTCATCCAATATATTAGGTAGCATTTGCAGATTTTCTTTTTCATTCTGTATATCTTTTTAAAATGCTATCCATGCTTTATTCCAATTATTTATTTATCTGAGTTATTTATTCATTTTCAGTTATTCATATCTATCCATTCATTCATTTTATTTGTTTGCTTCTTTTACAAGTTATTTACAAAAATGTTGACCAGAGCCAGGCAAAGACTCTAATGAGCCTTCAAGAATTCTATTGGAGACCTCACTGTAGACTGGCATCAAACTACTAATCATCACTTTTTTTCTTCTAGTCAGTCCATCAGTTATTTTTTTAAAGGCTGTGGCATGAACAAGGATTAGTCTTGTTCCACTCAGTCCTAGAGAGCAGAATTAGGAGCAAGAGATGAAAGTAACATAGGTAGATTTAGATGTGAGGTATAGAAAACTATCCCAGTACTGAAAGCTGTCCAAAAGGGAAGTAGATACCCAAATGTACTTGGAAATGGTACTAAAATATACTAGGCTCCCAGACACATCTTTCCATCTAGTTCACAGGGATAAGGTCACATAGGTGGCTCTTTTAACTGTCTTAAAGGAAGTAAGATGTTCTCCTTTTTCTATCAGTCTGATAACTGTCAACATATGAAATAAGACAAACTCACTAGGATTTGATTTTAGCAATCACCTCTCATTCAAGGACTGGTCCTTGAGAATGCAGTTATCTCTTCCACATCAAGGGGGTTAGAGGGAGAGTGTCCCCATGATCTGGAAAATACACATAAAATTCATTGGGGTAGATCCTTCACCTTCATTTTCCCTTAGAAAATCATATAAGGACAGCCTTTTCTTACATGATGCCAAAGTCTACCAGAATGCCTTTTTATAACAATCCTGCATTTCTGAGTTTCTGAACATTTTCCATATCATTTGCTGGCCTTCATATGTCATTTGCAGTTTCCACAAGGCTCCCCCCAAATTTCCATTTAATTTTTCATGCTGACCCACACAATATAGAAAACATGATGGAGAAAGTCATGCTGTGGAAAGGATAACTATATTCTAGAAGGGTCCATTTGGCCAAACCAACATGAATAAGAATACATTAGATGATATATTTGATAATATCTTATCCAGCCTTTGCTTGAATCCCTCCTGTGAGGGGGAACCCACTGCCTCCTGACTCAGTCTTTCACTATTGTTTTTTTAAGTTGTTTTTCACTCATAGGGTTTTCTTGGTAAAGATATGGAAATGGTTTGCAACTTCCTTCTCCAGCCCATTTTACAGATGAGGAAACTGAGGTAAACAGGGTTGAATGACTTGCCCAGGGTCACAGTAAGCATCTGAGGCTGGATTTGGACTCAGATCTTGCTGACTCCAGGCTTGGTACTCTATATATCTAGTATGCCACCTAACTCTTCTCTCTTTAGTTCTAATCTAAATCTACTTGTGCTACTTCTACCTCTTTCTCCTAATTCTGCTCTCTGGTGTTAAATGGAGCAAGCCTAATGCTTCTTTCACATGGTAGCCTTTTAAAATAATTAATTTTTGCTAGGATTTATCATGTCTCCATCCCACTGTCTCCATCACTGAGCAATTTTTAAAAAGAAAATGAAAATCCTCATACAAATACACATATATCAGTAAAACAAACATACATTGGCAATGTCCAAAAAAATGTCTGTCTCATTCTGGTTTTTAAGTTCATTACCCACTGACTGGAGGTGGTAGTGAATTCCATTTTCAGTCCTCTGGACTTAGAGTTTACAAATGAGAGCCTTAAAAAATGGAGTCATGTTCTCTTCCTAAAGCTAAACACCCCCAGCTACTTATCATATGACATGGGTTTGAGGTCCTTTACCATTCTGGTTACTTTCACCTGAAAACTACAACTTAACAATATTCTTCTTAAAATGTGATGCACCAAATTGAACATAATGCTCCATATGTGATTTGGGCAGAGAACAGTATATCATAGCAATACTACCTCCTTATTCCTAGAAATAATACCTTTCTTAAGGTGGTCAAAGAGATCTATTGTCTGAGACCAGATTAGTGAAGTTAGGAGGCCTAATACCAATTTGACTGTGGTATGATGACTTTTTTACTACCTCTCCAAGAAGATCAATTCAGTTTCAAGGGGCCTGCAATCACTATTGGTAAAAGAGTATACCCACACCGCAGAAATCACAGAATCACGAAGTTCTGCTGTTGTTCATCTTTCATTCTCAAAGAGAACCAATGACATGGGGGGATGTCTTGACTTGTATGAATTGGATTTAAGGGAGACAGAGTTGCACAAAGTCATTGGCCTCACTCTCTCCTCCAGAGTCACTGATGTCCAGTGACAAGACAGAAGTCAACTATAGCAACACCTCTAATACAGAAATCACAGAATCATGAAGTTCTGTATTTTCAACTACTGTATACTTTGTATACTGTTGATATTATATATTTGCAATTACTGTATAGTCTATATGTGTATTTGTAAACACATATGGTAATATATACAAACAGTGGATTTTGCTTTTTAGTATTTGCTCTCCAAAGACCAAATGAAATTAAGCTGAGGAATGGACTTGGCCTTGAAGTTTGGAAGTTTATTAGCTTTGTATGCAAATTATATTTCTTGATGTGCTTAATTCAGTAGGATACAATTATAAAACTATTCAAACTTAGAACATGGGTCAAATGATTTCTCTTGAAACATTATGTCAATACTTAGTGGAGTCCTAGAATATTCTGTTGGCTTGTAAGGCAGATGATAGTTGTGTTTTTCTTTCCTGCTTTTCCCCTGCAAGATTATTATAAAAAAGTTGCTGCTATATTTTCATCATATTATCTCATTATGTGAAAAGTGTCCTTTTACCATATTATTTTATTATATGAAAATAGCATCTTTGAATTCACAGAATTTTTGTATGCTATTTTTTTTTGATGTTCTGAATGGCCTATTCCAAGGAGTTGCTATTTGAGCTTTTAATAAAAAATCAGACCAAATCCTAAAATGTGGAGCTAAGTAATATACACTATATTTTAGCAGTGATAAAATCGCTGATTTTTGTTATGCAAAACAATTTATTCTTTTGTCTGTTTGCCACTCTTTACCCTTTGTAAATTTCCTTGTCACATTTCTTTACCATAGGAGACTTAAAGGTACAATTGCCCTAATAAACACCACTAAATGTGTTTTTAAAATTGCATTTTACAGTGTTTTAAAATTTACCATTTGGAAACTGATTACCACAGCAGCAAAACACTTGAGCAATAAGGTATACAAACAGATAGAGGTGTTCTGTTGCTTGATATAGGGGAATAGGAAAGGGAGTAATTACCTAAATAAGATCACTGCATTTAATTTCAGATAACAGCAAACAGGTTACACATGTCACACTTAGTTGTGATCCATTGGTTAGCATTTGGACCCCATCTCCTGGTCTACTCTTAGCATCTGCTCATTGGCAAAAGTAATACTGCAGGTGTGCTTCATGATGTTATGGAAAGAACACTTTTCTCAGATAGGGGATTTGGGTTCTAAAGTCTTCACTATGTGATCAATCAACTGTGTGACTTTGGACAAATATTTTACCTCTTTGGGCCTCAGTACTTAGTTTTCTCAACTGTAAAATAAAGGGACCTGATTGGAATAACTAGTTACTAGATAGACGGGATCGTACTCTATCATTCTAAAAAAAAATATAGGACAAGAAAACCTTGCTAAGAGTTTCCCAAGGAGAGGGTGGGGAGATCTTGTTTTTTGTTTGTTTGCTTGTTTGTTTTGGGGGGATGGCAGTCTTTGTTTTTTTTTCACATTTTTAAAGATAGCTAGCGAGAAATCCTGTGGCCTTAGATTTCTCTAGACAATAAAAACCCATGCAATCAGATACTTACATACAAATGCATAAAATATGGATAGAATACAAAATGAACTATAGATCCCTAAGAATGGTGGCAAATTAGATCTCATATATGACACTAAGATTTGGTGAGATAACTGGAATATGTATCTAGAAGGGTATACTATATTTAAAAAAACAAGGGTATTCTTCCATTAAATAAAGAACTATATAAGGTAAATGGAGGAAGGGTGAGTTTAGTACTATGATAACATTTACTTGAAGATAAACAGGGGTAGAAAACAGAAGTGAATTCTCATTGGAATATAATTCAAACCATCTGGGCAGAAAATAAAAAGAGGAGTTGGATGAGAAATCTTCAACCTTCATGCCTGGTCCGAAGTTATAATATAATAGTGACTAGGGACTTTGTTTATTCTGGCATCTCTGGGAACTTACTTGCTGGCAACAAAAATTTTCTATTAATTTTTTAAACTTGTCTCAATAAAAATTTCATTCTTGAAATGGTGGAAGAACCAAAGAAAGGAACTTTCTGGATCTATTCTCACCAGTATGGAAGGACTTGATTTCTAGAATTAGAAATGATGGGAATCTTGGGGGAAGTGACCACTGCATCTTAGAAATTGTGACAGAGAAGAGAAAATCCAGGTATAGTCTAGGATATGGTCTAGATTTAGGGGAAGGAAGGAAGGAAGGAAGGAAGGAAGGAAGGAAGGAAGGAAGGAAGGAAGGAAGGAAGGAAGGAAGGAAGGAAGGAAGGAAGGAAGGAAGGAAGGAAGGAAGGAGGGAAGGAAGGAAGGAAACTAATGCTATTCTAAGTTTTGTTAAGATGTATAGAAAAAGATAGGTGAGCATTTTACAGTGTTCTCCCCTGTTCAGACAATAGCTGAAATATGTTGAGCAGATCTGGGTGCCAAGTTGTTGAAAGAATATAGAAGGCCTGGAGCACCTCCACATGAAGGTGACCAAGATGTTGAAAAGGCCAGGAGAATATACCACATAAGTATCAATTAAACAGACTAGAAATGTTTAGCCTGAAGAATACTTGGGACAAAAGACATGAGAGCTGTTTTCAAATGTTTGAAGAGCTATTTGAAGAGGAAGAGAGATTAGATTTGTTCTACTTGTACAGAAATAGAAGCAATGGTTTGAAGTTGAAGAGATTCATGAAATTCATGAAAAGAAAAAAGTTTCTAACAAAGAAATCTATTCAAAAGTGTGATGGACTGATTTAAGAGGTAATGAGCTTCCCCATCACTAAGGGTATCCAAGCAAAGATTGGATAACTACTTCTCAGGTATATTGTAGAGGGGATTCATGTTCAGAGAACAGTGGGACTGGATCAAGGGTTCTTTACCTTTTTTGTGTTGTCTCCTTTGGCATGCTGATAAAGTTTACTGACTTGTTCTTATAATGTTTTTAAATTCATAAAATAGAATAGGATCCTCAAAGATGGTATGAAATAAAATAGAATTATCAAATAAACTAATTTTATTGAAATTATTAACTATATCAAAATATAGTTAATAAAAATATGTTCATGGACCCAAGGATAAGATTTCCTGGATTAAATCAATGGCCCTTTCCAACACTGAAACCCTGCGATTCTTTGATAGAACAGATCTTTCTTCTTGCCTCACTCTCCTCACCAACATATTATGGGAGGAGATCAGTGAGAGTTTGCTGCCGTCTAGGTCTCTGTGCATTTGATATACCATAAATGACATGATGTTTTCTTAAGTCAAAGTACTTTGAAATTAAGAATCCTGCCAGTTTTAGTCCTGCATCCAGAATTTCTTCTTCTAAGCCTGCTTGAGCTTGAGATTGCACACTTAAAAACTGGTCTCCATTCATAGGAGAAAGATCATTAGGCTAAGAATTAGAAGACTTGTCACAAACTCAATTTTCTCACCTTGGGCCTCCACCAGTCTGGGTCTCATTTCCCTCACCTGTGTGCATTGAAGTGATTAGACTCTATGGATTATGAGGCCCTGTCTAGTTCTAACATGTTATTCTTCTATGACAGTCAGTCACTCCTGATGGGGTTCCTTTAAATGCTATGGGTAAGTATAAGGGCTTTGTCCAGATTGTTTTCGTAGAGAGGTCTAACCTCCATCATAAGATTTCATTCTTAAGTTCTCCAGCA
>NW_027186296.1:59997421-60059408 GCF_028583685.1 Petaurus breviceps papuanus | reverse complement strand
AAAGAGATTTCCTAGGCAAGTGTAACCAATGTAGACCTGGACAAAGCATTAATGAATCATCCTGGAGGGTGAGTGGGAAATACTTTGAAAATAATCGGAAGTTCTTAAGGCATTTTTATTTTTATTGAAATTGAGTCATTTTCTCCCTTCCTTTCTTTCTTTCCTTCTCTCATTCCTTCCTTCCATCCTTTGTTCTTTCCACCCTATCTCTCTCTCTCTCTTTACTATTTCTCTTCTCTCTGCCTTTGTCTTTGTCACTCTTCATTAAGCCTTTTTTACCATCTTAATTTATTTTTTAACATTCTTTCTTTTTTTTTTTTGCTTTTTGGAGGGGGAAAGGTAGGGCACTTGGGGTTAAATGACATGTCCAAGGTCACATGGCTAGTTTTGTGCTGTGTTTGAGGTCAGATTTGAACTCAGGTCCTCCTGACTCCAGGGCCCATGCTCTATTCACTGTGCCACCTAGCCACCCCTAACATTCATTTTTTAAGATTGAGTTCCAAATTCTCTCCCTCCTTCCAGCCCCTTCCCCACCCACTGAGAAAAAAAGCAATATGGTATCAATTATATATGTGAAATCATGCAAAATATATTTTAAATATTTCTTAAGAAAAACTTTCTCTGATAACCTCACAGCTACTTCCAATGATCATCATTGTCTTTTTTTTCCCTTTTTCTTTTCGTTTTCTCCATTTATCAAAATCTTTTATTTAATCTCTCAGGTTACATGATTAACGTAAGACAGTTGCATTCTGCATGCATCTTGGCTGTGGCTGGTGCTTTCCTTATCAAATAAAACCCAGAAGTGAATTTTATTGCATCATGCAAACTTAATTGATCCATTTTCTTAAAACTGTCTTTATAGTTTAGTGTTTCAGCCCTTAATTAATCCATAAAGAATTTCCTCAGAGTGTTTGCTCAGCTTAATCATTTGTAGAGCAACTTCATGGAAAAGTATGTCGTTGGACCTAAGCAGAAACATAAGACAAAGGACAGATGTTTCAGTTACCCTTTTTTCATTGCTACAATAAGTTCATGTGGAATAGAGGCACTAGACTCCTGTGCTAGATGCATGTTCTTTTTGTCTCTGTCTCTCTGTATCTGTCTCTCTCTTTCTCCCCCTCCCTCTCTCTACCCCTCTCTTTCCCTCCTCCATTTCCCTTTTTCCCCATCCCCCTACCCACCTGTTTCCATTGACTGATTATCTTTTCCCCCATTTTACCTACAGATTTTATAACCGCCAGAGCTATCACTTTTATCTGATGTCATAAATGTACACACCTGAAAGTTATTTTATATTAGAGCACACCTGCCGAAAGGGAGAGGGTGTTCTATTTCAAATAGAATCTCCAGAATTTGTCATAAAATATTATAATAGAAGCAATAAAATGACTTGGGTTACAACCTAGGATTTCATTTGCCAATAACCATCAGAAAAATTCTCCTTTTCAAACACTTGATCTATTTTAATCAAGACAGTATGCCAACCTTAGCTCCCTACAGTCCCCCACCACCAACTTAGGAAAAAGTCTGTAATTTCAAAAACAATTTTCCTCCAATGAAAAGTCAGTTGGTTCAGTTCAAAAGGTAGCACAAATTGAAACAAACATGGAAAACCATAAATTAAATATATGTCTGTCTCGGAGAAAAGCTTTCTTTTTCTTCACTAGACATACAATATCCTAGTTGTGGGGTACTGTCTATCCAATTGACTTTCTATTGTCTATCTGTCTGTCTAACTCACCCATATATATGTGTGTGTGTATGTATGTATTAACATGGGTAATTAATGTGATTGACTACATCTGTTAAAATTTGTGACTTTGAAATGTGGCCAAGAAACATTAGCCCATTACTCGTCAACAATATACAAATTTATTTGTGTATTATATATGTGTAAAATATTCATTGAAGAGAGATAGTAAATATATACGATGTGTATATGTGTGTACACACACATATGTATGCATGACTTGGGACTAGACTTGTGATTTCACTGGTCTAGGCAACTCCCAGGGAAAGTTTCCTCTACCAGTTCAGGTCACCATAATCTTCTCACCTTATTCTTAGAGGATTACTTAGAAGAGATTTGTGAAACACACTGTGAGGCCTTATGGCCTTCAACACTAATGTGTCCAGAACCTGATTAAAGTGAAATTGGCAAATATTTAGCAAAAGAAATAAAATAAAGCAAATAAATTTTAATAAAGCAAAATAAAATATAATTTTCTAAGTCTCTTAGATATGTGGCCAGCAGGGATTCTGAAGTAAGATCTGGTGGCTCCTGTTTCCATCTGAGTTTGACATGCTGACTTGGAGCACTTAACAATTAAGTATCTTGCCAAGCCTAACACACCCTGGATGGGTCAGGTATGGGATTTGAACCCAGATCTTCCTGACTTTTAGGCCAACTCTTAGTTCTCCAGTCACTATGTCATGTTGCATCATACATGCATATACACATACATACATAAACATATGTAAATCTATGTGTGATTATTCCATTGGACTCAGATCACATTCATATGCTTTACTTAAACCTTCTTCATATCTGTAAGGTACATAAGTAATGGAATCATTCATCTCATTACATCAGTGGGGAAATTCAATCAAATTGTGCATTTGTGGAGGGAAAAAATGAGAGGAAATCACAAATGTAGCATGGTGTAGCAGAAAAAGCATTAGACTTCATGTCAGGAGAGACCTGGGTCTCAATTCAGTATCTGATCACACCAGTTGTGCATGAATAGGCAAATTATTTTACCTCTTTGGCCATCAGTTTTCTCATCTATAAAATGGGAACAATAACACCTGTAGTGCTTCCCTCACAAAGTTTGGAAGAATAAAATGAGATAAAAAGTGTGAAATATTCTGTAAACCTTAAAGTACTACATAAATTCAGTTATTAATATTTTAAGCAATAGTGGTGTCCTGGTAGTATCATACTAACCCAGAGATTAATCAAGGATTCAGTATCTTACAATGACAGACCTTGGAGTTCTGTTCAGTGGCATTTAGCATAACCTATGCTTCAGGCTCTTTTCCAGAAGGAGGGAGTAACTGTGGCTTCCCTCCTTAGGGAGCTCAGCCCAATGGTGTAACAAAGTGAGAATTTGCTCAGTCTGCATTATGGAAGTTTTGTTCAAAAAAAGAAGAGGAGGAGGAAGAAGGAGGGAAGAGGAAGAAGAATAATGATGCTGATGATATGAGGATTAATGCACTACACTCTATTTATGTCAAGCTCAAACTTCATGACTATTGACTTGTACAAAGACATAGACACGTTTCTCAAATTGGCAGATATCACAAATTTGAGAGTGCCACCTGCTATATTAGATTATATGATTGAATTGTATTATTAGATTTATATTTTTATATATACATTTACATACATATATTATTTATGTATAGCTATATATAAATAATATATAAATTTATATATAATTAATAGAATTATATTAGATGACTGAATTGTAATTTAAAAATATTTCATTCATCTAGAATGGTGCACCAACTTTAGTAAGATTAAAATACAGTTGGAATAAATATAAAGGTCTACATGTGGATTAAAAAATAAACCACATAATCATATGATAGGGAAGATATGGATAGATTGTGAAAGACTGGGAGATTTTTGTGGATAACAAGGTCAAACATGAGTCAACAGTGTGATACAGTAGCCAAAAATGCAAGCATGAACTTAGGCTTTATGACCCCAGAACAAGGAAAGTGATAGCCCCATTGTATTTTATTCTAGTCAGATTCCATTTGGAATATTGTGATCAGGAAGGATATTGAAAGCCTAGAGTAAATCCAAAGTGAGATGACCATAGTGGTCCAAGGACTCCACACATGCTATATAGAAGTTCATTGAAGACATTGAATGTCTATTCTAGAGAAGAAAAGACTTGGGAGTAGAGGTCTTGTCATATGTCTTCAAATGTTTGACATGAATTGTTTTGTATGATGACAGAGCACAGAACTAGCTCCAAGATTTCAACACAATATAAGGGAAAACTTCCTTAGGGCTGTCCCAAAGTAGAATGGCTCACTCCAGAAGGACTGTGGTGACTAATACTGGAAGTCTTCATATAGAAGATAAATGTCAGCCAAATGGTATAGTGGAGATAGAATGCTCCACCCGGAGTCAGGAAGACCTTACCACAGACAACCTATGTTACCTTGGTTAAATGATTCATTTAACTTCTTTCACCCTTAGTTTCCTGAGCTGCAAAATGGGGGTAATAAAAGCACCTACCTACTTCAGGGGATTGTTGTGAGGATCAAATGTGGTAGAAGGTGTAAAGTCTTTGCAAACTTTAAATCACTGTTTACTTATAAATATTCAGTCTCATCCTTCTCATCATTTTCAGGAACTTTGTTGGGTGGGCTTCTTCTTAAAAAATTAATTGAACTGGAAGATTTCTGGGGGGTCTTTTAAGTCTGAGATTCTATTAATGGAATGGAGCTAGGAATGTCTCCAAATTTAGAAATATGTAAACTGCTTCGTGATCACTGAAGGGAGAGAGGAGAAGAAACTTCAGGTATGGAAGTGGACTCTTGGGAATAAACAGATGTCAGGGAAAAGCACAATTCTGTGATGCCAGAAAAGTGAGCTCCTATAAAGTTTTTAGCCTCTTAATGTTAAATGAGAATTTTTCCTAAGTATTTTTGTTCTAAATCAATTTGCACAAATTAGGCCTTCTTTAAATCTTGGAAGGATAGGAAAAAGTCAGTTGAGCCAAGACAAGGAGGTAACTAAACCATGAAGCAACAATGATTCTTCCTTTATGTCAACACTTCTTTTTTCTCTTTCTACAGGTCAGTGTCTTAACTACCCTAGAGCGGAGATTTAACCTGCAGAGTGCAGACGTTGGTGTGATTGCTAGCAGTTTTGAGATTGGTAACTTGGCCCTCATCCTCTTTGTGAGCTACTTTGGAGCCAGGGGACACCGGCCACGTTTAATAGGCTGTGGTGGAATAGTTATGGCCCTAGGAGCTCTGCTTTCTGCACTGCCTGAGTTCCTGACCCATCAATATAAGTATGAGGCTGGAGAAATCCGGTGGGGAGCCAAAGGACGGGATGTGTGTGCTGCCAATGGGTCCACCAGCAACAAGAGACCAGACCTGGAGCTCATCTGCAGGAATAGGACTTCCACCAACATGATGTACTTGCTTCTCATTGGTGCACAGGTCCTACTGGGGATTGGTGCTACCCCTGTGCAACCTTTGGGAGTCTCCTACATCGATGACCACGTGAGAAGGAAAGATTCTTCCCTATATATAGGTAAGAATGATTAAATATTTCGTTGATGGTGCTGCAAAATATCTTTTTCTTTTCTTTCTTTCATTCCATGCAAAGGATTAGTAATCGAGAAAGGAAAACAAAGACATAAGTCCATATTTGACTTTTACTGTGATGACCTCTGGTGACCTCTTCTATGTGGAATTTAGTCTGCCTTAGAATATTTGACCTTAACCGCCATGTTGAACTTCCAAAACCTACCCACCAAGGAATATAACATGTATATAACATAACTGATTCTCATTCTCAGCACCTCTCTGTATCTTGATTCTCTAACTCGAAAGGAAAGGTTAATGTTATTTAAATCTTAGCAGTCGGTGTCACAGAAAACAAGTTTACTCTTGCTGTTATCTTCTGTCCTGGCAATTGTAATGCTGTTGTATAAAGAAATTGGATACTTAGAAAATGATTTTTCATATATTCTGCCCTGCTCATTTTCAGTGTCCTATATTTCTTAGGAATAAGGAGAACTATGCTCAGTAATTTGACAATTTCACATCTGACGATCCAGTACCATCATCCTTTGTGGGATAGGAAAAATAATTGTGTAGAACTTAAGTCAAATGGAAGCAACTTGCATGATTCTGGTCACTTGTAGAACTCATATAAAACAAAAAGCAAAAAGGCATGAAAGTAGGTTTGCAGTTCTTTTTTTTTCTCCCATTGAATATAAGTAATATCCTGTGTTTGTGTACTAGAGGTTTGTGTAATCCTTATATTGCAGGTATAGCGATAAGAAAGCATCTCCATCACCAGTTTTATTAATTATGTTTACATCTTAATCAAACTATTTGACTATATTGACATATACCCCACCTCTCTTTGCTCTAGGTTTTGGCTAAGTACCCCTAAGTTTAAATTATTTAACCAAAGAAAACAAAAGGTTAGTTAGCTATTATGTAAATCATAACACATTGAAGTAAGTTGGCAATGAAAAGTTCAACCCTTGCTATGAAAGATAAATAATCTGGAAAAAGGTTATTTTAAAAAATACCTTTAAGTCAAAGGATTTTTGAATTACATTGTGGTGGAACTAAATAATGGGTCTAAAGCCCCAGGACAGATGAGGCATTTGCTCATAAATCTTGTCCTGTAAAATGTTCTCTGACACATGGTTCAGTGATATTTCTTCATAGTAGATTAAGAACAGATGAGACCAAGGTTGGTTAGGCTATAGGGTAGATAAATATTTTGGTTGTTGGGTTCCCTTTGTTGAATGAGGAATTTTTCAGTAGTCCTATCATCTATTCTGTGGTTCTCAGTGAATTCTTTTGGGAGGGAGGGATAGGGAAGGAGAAGAAGGATCTCTTTTGCTATTCAGACACCTTTCCCAAGGATTCAAAAAATATGGCCCTCTAGATACATCATGAACCTTTTGGTTGTTATCAATTTACTAATCTACCAGCATTTTTTTAAAGTCTGTGTTATGGTACCAGGTACTGAGAGAGGCACTGGGGATACAAAGATAAAAATAAAACAGTCCCTGCCTTCAGGTAGTTTATATTTGGTCAGGGGGAACAAAATATAAATATATACAAGTGTATACAAAATTAAAGGTATTTGAGGGAGTAGTGGAAGGGCACCAGTATCTAGATGGGCATGGAGGGTAGAGAACAGGATGATTTTAGCTGTTTAAATCCTAGTCCTTGTTCTGCTTTCTGGGGCATTGCTGTCTCAGAATATATTTTGTGGTGTTGTTGTCTTTGTAGTTAAGAGCAGAGATCACGTATCTTTCTCAGATTGACCTCAGCAGACAATCATCTTATTCCCTGCATAGTCTGAGCTTTCTAGAAACTGTATAAGAGGATCTGAGCAGATGTGGAACATGAATGACCCACTCATTTATATTTGAGTTCATAAAGCCTCCATGTTTCTTTTAATGTGGATCTCTTACAACAGTTTCATTTGCCTGTGCAATTTAGCATGAATTTATGGGTCCCTGATTTCTCTTAATCCAATTCAGTCTGAATGTAAAACTAACACATCTTGTATCAAATGTAAGTTTAAAGAACTCTCATTGTGCTGGAATGGTGTTCTCCTATAGAGGGGATTCTTGACCTGGGATCATGAACTTGTCTTAAAAAATATTTTTATAACTCTCAATAAAATGGATTTGCTTTGTAATCCTATGTATTTAATTTTTGCATTTATAAATATTATTTTGAGAAGATATTCAGAGACTTCAGTAGACTGTCAAATATGTTCATGACAACAAAAATTGTTAAGGAAAACCACCACCCCTGCCACCCTGCCATGGGTAGCCATGCAGAGCCTCATTTTGGGCATTATTTTCCAACTGTGTTCAACTTTGCTTCAGCTGGTTTTTCTGAAATAGAGTGAGATATACAATAGGCGTCAATATGTGCCCAAAGTTTGACTTTAGAATAAGAATTCAGAAGATTTAAAGTACTTGGTAACCAATCCTCAGTCTTCCCTAGTGTTGAAATGGACTGATTGGTGCTATCTATATACCTATGTGTCCAGGAACTATGTATACATATGCTGTAAATGGTTGGAAAGTGAAAATTTCAGTCTGAACTAAAGAGAGTGTCTTCCTGCCCTCTGAATTGCCTGATTTTTGTACAGAATAATTTGTTCTGGCAATCTCTGGATACAGCTTCACTCAGGCTCCCAGTTTCCTAGAGATTCCTTTCAAGAGGGGATTCTTTGGCTAGCACTGGTCTGTCCATATTTATTCCTTTCTTACTCAAACAGTGAAGGAGGTAACTGACTGTGATAGCTATCTAAACACAGAAATTTATGAACATATTTTTGACTGGGGAAAAATGTGTTTTGTAGCCATTTAGTTGAAGCCAAACAATTCTCTTTCATGGGCCGTTATTGTTGTTTGTTTGTCCATTATTGAAGAGGACCATGAGACCAGGAAGGTAATACCATGACTTGCAAGTGAATTGAATTGAAGTGAGAGAGGGCTATGCAAAGTCACCAGCTTCACTTTCTCCTCCGGAGCCATTTGGTCTAGTGGCGAGATATAGAGCAGGATGACTGGAGACAGCCCCCTGGGCCAGTGACACTGTTTCTCAAAAGCTAAAACATGTTCATTTGTTTGGGTTTGCATTAAATGCAGTTGCAATGGACATTCCGTGATCTAGTGGGGGCCTCTGAGTTAGGAGGACCCTATTGCTGTTGTTGCTCAGTCATTTCAGTTGTGTCTGACTCTTAGTCACACCATGGACCTCTGTCCATGGAGTTTTCTTTGCAAAGATGCTGTGTAGTTTGTCATTTCCTTCTCTGGTGGTAAACAGAAGTTAAGTGATTTGCCCAAGTTCCCACAACTAGGAAACTTCTGAGGCTGGATTTGAATTCAGGTCTTCCTAATTCTAAGCCCAGTGCTCTATTCACTAAGTCACCTACCTGTCCCATTGAGGGTATGTCTGGATCCTTATCCTTCCTCTGACACTTACTCACTTATCCTCTCAATGGCAGACTCAGATAAAAATGAATACCTATGGGAAGAATATTGACATTATCTATGCCGTATTTTTACTGATTGTGTTGAACATTTTCCAATTATATTTTAATCTGATTTAGGCAGATCATGAATTGAACATCTCTGCTGTAGGAAACTCTCTGAGACTACATGGTGAAGAGGTATAAGTGTACATTGGTAGAGAAAGTATCCTCACTAGGAAGTTCTGTATATCAGTGAAATTATAGGTCTAGTCTCTTTCCCTGTTCCTGTCTTTATGGAGGTAATAAGACAAGTGGGCAAATAGATCCGACATGAGGCAAACTTGGGGTAAGCCATCTAACTTTTCTGGACCTCAGTTTCCTCATATGTAAAAATAAAGGGTTTGAGGGAGGCTAGGTGGTGCAGTGAGTAAAGCGCCAGCCCCAGAGTCAGGAGGACCCGAGTTTGGTTCTGGCCTCAGACACTTAACACCCACACAAAAAAACTAGCCATGTAACCTTGGGCAAGTTACTTAACCCCAATTGGCCTCTAAAAAAAAGGCAAATAAATAAATAAAGGGCTTGATTAAATGGTCTCTATGGTTCCTTCCAACTGTAAACCTTATTATTTTAAGAATACTTTAAATCTTTTGATATTCTTGGGATTCAGATAAAGGAGAAAGTATAGTAGTGTAATATAAATAATGCTCAGTTATTCTTACTGAAGCAAAAAAAAAAAAAAAAGAGGACTCGGGTCTGAAGTGGATCATCCTAAATTAATTGATTTCTCCAGGCATAAGTTTTCTTATCTGTGAAATGGAGATAAACATGTGTTCCCTACCTATCTCTAAGAAGGTTGTTGTAAATGAGATAATGAATGTAGAGCACTTCATATCTAGCAAATGTTACATAAAATATAAGCTGCTGCTAGCGTTATTACATCTTGAAGAAGCTGCCCGTATCTAGGTCTTTCTACTTGTTCTGTCTTTTCATCAGTGGACTAGGACAGACCATTTTGTAGATAAGTTATTTTCACAAGGACTTCTTTTAGATATAAAATCCAGTCCAAACTATAATTATAGGAAGCCAAAGCTAGAAAGGGAGCCTACAGACCATTGTAGCCCAACTCTTTTATTTTACAAATCAGGGATCAGAGAAGAGGCCTTGAGAGGCCATAGGTTTTGCCTCACCTTACATACATAGCACTATCATTAGAATCTTGACTCCCACTCCAGACTTCATAGGATCAGAGCTCTAAGTCTAGAAGGGATTATAAAGACTATCTAGCCCAAATGCCCCATTTCATAGATGAGGAAACTGAAGAATAGAAAAATTAATGATTTGACTAAAGTCACATATCTAGTATGTGTCAGAGATAGAACTTGAATTCAGGTCCTTTTGGCTCATATACAGTGTTCCTTCTTTATTTTTCCCTAAGGGAAACAAATGTGTATTGTATTGGTCTTGTTCTGAAAAGCATGTTTTTCTATGACTTGTATCATATGACTTCTGTCGCTAGGTGGATAGCGTGTATCACGATCAGTCCTATGGAATCATCATGGCTTTGATCACAATTAAGTCTTTCAGAGTCACTTGTGTTTACAGTGTCATTAATGTATAAATTGTTCTGGTTCCGCTCAGTACTTTCTGCATCAGCTCCCAGTTTTCCCAGGTTTCTCTGAAAACTCTCTCATCATTTCTTAATGGCACAATCCAGTGCCCATTCCATGCTACCACTTTGCACTAAACCTTTCTTCTCAGCACATAACCTCATTCTAGGCAAACCTAAATTTATGTAATAGTCAGCCCTCTAATATGGGAAAGAAGGAAGAAAAAAACAAAGTGGGAAAAAGGAGATTTATGAACATGGCTGGAATTATATGGCTGGAACCAAGGAAGCGGATGTGTTCAAGGCTGGAAATGGCAAGAGGAAAGGTTATGGTTGAGGAAGGATTCCTGCTGTGTGGCATTCTACATTCCTAGAGAGGATGCTGATTCAGTTACTTAATTTGGCCAAACATACAGTGTTACTTCTCCAAGTCAGGAAGCCACATGCATTAGACTCAAATGTGTCATGCTTTCTTTGTTTATCATGATTATTGAAGCCCAACACAGTGCTCCATGTTCCAGTTAATGATGCAAGAAGAATTATTATCCTCAGATTTCATTTGCCAAGTGTTTGTTTAGCACAAAGGTCAATATAATGCCAGCTTTCATCTAAAGAAAACTTAATTTCTGTTCTGAGTACTTGAAACAGAGTCACTTTTGCCTCTGTGATTTTTTCTTCTTCTTTTTGACATTTGGTAAAATGTGCTTTAACTCTCTGAAAAGAGTAGACTGGGGCATAGATCAAAAACAGTGTGAGTACAATTCATCTGAAAAAATAATTAAAAAAGAAATCCCTCCTGGGACCATGCATACATAGCTCATTATATTCTTGTAATTTCATTGATATTGAAGTTTCCCTCATTAATTTCCTTTTCTAAAATAAATGACACTGTAAAATTGGTCATTTTTCTGCCACATTTCACCCCCCCCTCCTCTGACAATCTAATAAAATGATTTTACATTCCTTGAGTTTGTTTTCAATAAATCAATGTGCTAATGGTACATCTTTGCACTTTCCATATTGCATAACATGTAGGTACTTTTAATTAATTATGAATACCTTATATAATCCATGCATTTTGCTTGCTTATGCACTACTATCCTCCCTGCCATCCCCCAAAGTATTTTTCTCTCCACAACCAGAAATGTAAACTTAGTGGGAAAATGGCCTACCTGACTGTATTCCTTTGCCACTCTATAGGATCCTGATTATCAGCAAAGAGGTCCTTCTAGCAAGCTGAGAATCAGCAACCTCTTTGACCCTGAGTGCTGCTGGCAGGGCTTATCAGTCACCATGGATGTCAACCTGATGACTTAGCCTGGGGGCACAAAATTGCTGGTTATGCACCTGCTGGCCTGTGGGCATGCTTCCTCTATAGTTGGTTCTGTTTCAGCAGCTCTAGAATGACTCCCCTTGAACCAAGCTACTCGATAACTGACTTCCTGGATCAAGACTCCTGGAAGCCTTAAAAGCCTATGATCAGTTCATATGGACTCCATGTTTGGAATAAAAGGAATTTTTAAAATTTGTTATTTTGAAATAGACAATCATCAACAAACATAAACAATTCAATGTACAAAGAAGTCAAGAAAAAGAGGATTGTCTATAAAACCACAGATCTACTACATATAGCTTGTTTTACATATGTACACACACAAGCACACATGTACATCTATATACATGTGCATCTGTTTCGGCAACCACACTGGCATACCCAGGATGGCTGCTAGCACAGGTTCTTACACCTGCTTTACTAGGAAATATAGCTGTTTAAGGGGTCAACAATCTTTTTCAATGACATTCACTATTTCAGGGGAAAAGTCAGCATCCTAAACTTCAGAGAAAATACAAATAGAGTAAATACAAGCAGAGAAATAAAGACCAACAGACAGGGCTCTGACTGACTGAATCAACTATACACTTTACATTCATTCCTGGATTGAGGGACCCTTTACATCTGAGCAGTCAGGGAGCTCTGAATGGTCACTTAGAATCTCAACCATGGAACAAGATCCTTCTCATAAGCAAGCCCCAAAGCAAAATACCAACTCAGAGTATATATACATACTTCTCAGAGCCAGAAGGCATTACAACCCTCATGGCTCAGTGCCTAATTAGAAATTAGCAAAAGGTATGAAAGCCTTCCTACAAGTAAGCCTCCCCTAAGCAAACTTTCCTTAATGGGATCTACTGTGAGGTCTATTAATGGGCAGGGAAGATCTCAAATCTCATTAAATTACAGTATATACACATATATATTATATAATATATGTATTGAATATATGTGTATATATACATACCTGTATATTTACACATATATACACTATATGATACATGTATATATTAATCTGTGCATACACACAAAATATATAGTGTATATTACATATGTGTGTATGTGTATATAAATATATACACATACACATGTATATGAATAAAATTTAGCATTGCAAAACATTTCCCTGTTTTTCTGGGTCCCCCTTTAGACTTCTATATATTTTTAAAATATTTAATTAATAAACTTTTTAAAATTACCCCAAACCCTTCCCTTAATTCTCCTCCCCCCAAAAAGTTTTCCATAACAAAGAAGCATAGCTGAACAAAACACATTTGTGTTGTATTGGTCATCACTGAAATGTACGTCTCATTCTCTTATCTATTGTCTATAATTTCTCCACCATGAATAAGAAGCATGTTTCATCATGAGATTTCTAGAGCCATGACCGATCTCTGCATTAATCAGAGTTCTTAAGTTTTTCAAGTTGTTTTTCTTTACAGTATTATGGTCACCATATAAATAACTCTCCTGCCTCAGCTCACTTACTCTGCATCAATTCATAAGTCTTACTACATTTCTCTGAAACTGTCTCTTCATTTCTTATAGCACTATAATATTATGTTGATATTCATATATCATATTTTTAGCCAATTGATGAATACTCATTTTATTTCTAGTTCTTTGCTATAACAATTGTTACTATTAATATTTTTACATGTTCAGCTTAAATCAGACACCAGATTCTGAGCATAAATGGAACACAAGGTTAGCACTGAAGAAGACTGAGAGGTAAAGTCATTGCTTTCCCTTACTTTGAGAAAATCTTATTCCTTGGGTCTAGTTTCCTAAAATGTAAATTTTAGCTCATCTGTGAAATAGTATAGTGCAATATAAATAACATAGGAACACAGATTTAGAATTAAAAGGAACCTAAGAGGCTATTTTAGGACATCCCTCCCAATTTACAGATTAGGAAACTGAACTTAACCCAATATCAACCAAGACCAAGAGTAAATGGTGGGTAAGGTATTTGAACCCAAGTTCTCCAAATCCAACATTTTTTCCATTGTAAAGACTTGAGTCTTAGTTCTGACACAATTTTTAGAGACAGCTTGACAGTGGTGCAGAAGAGAGAGTACTGGGCCTGGCATCAGGAAGATCTGAGTTCAAATCCAGCTTCAGATACTTACTAGCTGTGGGACTCTGGGCAAGTCAATAAACCTCTGCTTCAGTTTACTCATCTGTAAAATGGGGCTAATAGCTCCTATCTCCTTGTTATGAGGATGAAATAAGATGATAATTATAAAGCCCTTAGCACCATGCTGATGCATCTTAAGTGCTATATAAATATTAACTATTATTATTAGTATGATTAGTGCTTTGCCCCAGGATGCAAACATGTAGAGGGTATTGACTGACACCACTTGAATTCCTCAACTTATAGCACCCTATTAGTGAAAATAAATAACTCCTCTTTGCTCCATCCTCCCAAGAAGGATGTTTTTGGTGTCTTGGGGTTTCTGTTTCCCCATCATGGCTAGTATCTTAGGTCTTTCCATCCATAAGGACTTGTATCCAGAGGGGAGAGTTTTCTCCCCTTGATCTTGCCTGGCTCTCCTTTATCTACCTCCTGGCTGAATTTGTCTTCTCTCTAAGCCTATATGGTGGTGCTTTCCCTGAGAGCAAGAATTGCTAGCTCTTCCTGTTTGAGCTGTGTTACATCTAATAAGTTATTTATCATGGGAGCATGAACTTAGAGTCAGAAGAAATCCTCATATTATAGATAAGGAAACTGAATTATAAATTCGATAAGGGACATCTAAGGGTGTGCTGGAGCCATCCATCTCTAACGGGCTCTGAGACAACTGTTCAATGTTCAGTATGAACATTTACAACTCAGAAATCAACAACAGCTAGAGGTCAGGGCTTGATTTATTGTTTTGGTGATTTTAGATTTAATAAAGTAATGAAGAAAATGTAAATAGTTCAGCTTAAACTCAATAGCATGTCATACCTTTTAGGAGAACTGGCTGTTAAACATTGACCAGCATACCATAGTACACAGCCAAAAAGTGTCTGAGGTAGGCTTTAAACTCAGGGTTTTTGACTCTAAGCACTTTACAGCACTCTTTCGACAACAACACATAGTTTCCTTTCATCTTTCTAAATCTCTTCCTGGAAGGAATCTCAGAAACCATCTAGTCCCTTCTATCAATAAAATAGATAAAGAAAGTGAGGCCCAGGGAAGTGAAATGATTTATCCAAGATCATTGTTGTTGAGTCATGTCAGTTGTTCCCAACTTTCTGTGACCCCATTTAGTGTTTTCTTGGCAGAGATACTGGAGTGTTTTGCCATTTCCTTCTCCAGCTCATTTTACAGATGAGGAATTGAGGCAAACAGGGTTAAGTGACTTGCTCAGGGTCACATAGCTAGTAAGTGTCCAAGGCTGAATTCGAGCTCAGGTCCTCACTCTACGGCTGGCACTCTATCCACTGCACCACATATACAGTAAATTACTGAGGTGGGATTTGAACCCATGTCCTCAGACTGCAGAATGACTGCTCTGTCCACTGTTCTGCACTGCCTCAGGTTTCTCCTCTATAAAATGTTGGATATGATACTTCTGCTACCTCTCTGCCAGGGTTGTTGTAAGTATAGAGCACTACATGTGTAAAATATATATGTAAACAGTAGAACACCATGTATGTGACTACTCATATCATGCTTGTTGGTGATCATGATTGCAAACAATAATATTAAGCCAATGTGTATACATACGCACACACAACTCAGTGGTTATGGTTCAAGTGGCACAACTCCCTGAGTTTGAGACATGAGGTGCAGGGCATAGAATAGGATCTTGGGTACCCTGATGGCTCTCACAAAGAAAGAGTAACCATGCTTTTTTGTGAATTGCTTCATGCATTGTAGACTTTGGTCTTCCAGCTGATGTTATATTGTATTATGATCTAAAACTCAGAGATCTGGGAATGAAATAGAAACCAAATCATCTTCCCAAAGTAAGCAATTACTGGGAATGTCAAAAACCATGGCTATAAGAAGGAAAGGCCAGCCCCAAGTCCTTTCAGGATGTATTGCCTTTATTCTCTTATTAACTGGGAGAGCAGGAAAGCAATGTTTCATTAAAATCGATTATGATGTTAGGGAGGGACACGAGTTTAGCCAAAGCTTATACTGGACTTGTATTGTTTCCATCAAGGCAGCGGCACCAAGTAGCTTAAAAAAAAAAAAAGGATGGATTTTGATTCTGAGGATGGATTTAAATTCTAATTGCTACTTCTTTGCTGTGTGATCTTTTTGATGTCACTTAACCTTTTCTGGGTCTCAGTTCTCTTATCTATGAATCACAGTATTGGACTCCAATGAGTGCTGAGATTTTAGAAGAATTTCAGAGTCTTCCATATTACAGGGATAAGGACAGGGATGAAGAGAGAGGCACCTCAAGGATGATGCAAAGAGAAAGATTGTGAGTAAGGAGGTTGAAAATACCCAAAAGAGAGAGATTTTTTTTCTCATCTAATAGAATCAAAAAGTTCTAGGAGAGGCAAATATAGAAATAAAGAAAAGATCATTGGATTTGGAATCCATTAATCCTGCTTTAAGTACTAACTCTGAGACTTACATGCCTTAGGTGACTAACTTAAATTCTGAACCTTAGTTTCCTCATCAGTAAAATGGGAATAATACTACTTTTGCAGACCCTTTTTCTTGAGTTGCTATGAGGATCAATTGAGAAGACATAGGTAAACAGCATTGTAAATGACAAATGGTCATATAAAAGTTGCATTACTTCCCCATTAAAGTTACTTACCACACTGTTACATTCACTAAGGGAGAACTCATTTCTCTTTTTTTCCTTTCATTTATAAGTGTTTTCTTTTAAAAATGAAGAACACTAAGAAAATTTATCTTCATAATGTGTGCAATTCTTTTTTAGTAAACATTCTATTGTTAGTATATCTTTGGACTTTATTTCTTTCCTTTCTTGAAAAGCATAAATTTCTGGAATTGTTATTTCTTCAGCATTCCATGAGAGTAGAAGCCATGGGCAGTATGGTTTCTCTAGAAGGTTGTTTACAATTTCTTTTTGTTTACAGTTACTCTGGGATAAAAGGTTAACTTTCTTTCTGCTGCAATTATAACTCATTTCCAGGAGAATTCTGTAGACCTGCATGATTGTCATGTCCTCTTAGCAGTTCGATACAATCACTTTCCTTTTTAGATTTAACCAAGCATCTTTCCTTGGATTATGTTTCCCTAGGGATACACAGCCATTAGTACTAAAGCCAAGCCCAATGCTTATGTTAGTTGGATCAGTCTAGAGGAGAGCTCTTTGTTCTAGAGCTCTGGACACTCAGGCAGACTTTGTTTTTTCTGAAAAGAATTTGAATTAAATTAGGTCAATCATTGAGGTCTTTGCAAGATAAGTGATTTTTAACTGTTTTTTTTACTGGTTATTTGAGTTTGTTTAGCTGTTTTTGAAATATTAGTTTGACCTGGATTTAACTGGTACTTTAAAAAAAAAACAGTTTGAGTGGGTAGCCAGCCATATTTCTGGGGCTTCTGCTAATATCTTGATCTGAAATATAGATCATGTCTCTTAAACCATATAGTCCTTTAGGTTGTAAACTCATTAAGAACAGGGATTGTCTTTTGACTTTCTTCATATCCCCAGCACTTAGCATAGTCCCAGCACATAGCAGGCAATTAATAAATGCTAGTTGACTCACTTACTGACTAACACTTTCACAAAACAAAAAGTATTTCTGAGGTGGTGGTGTTCTATGAAGATACCAAGATGCTAGCTACTGATCATTCTGGAATGTTACTAAGACTTAAACTTAGGAGCACATGTTTGATATGCCCTAAGTTTTCATTTCTTTTCTTTTCAGAGCATGAGTTTCAACATATACCTAGAAGCCAACAGTGACATTAGATTTTGAGCTCCTAGAGGTCCTTTGTCTCTTTTAATATCCCTAGAGCTTAGCACAGTGCCTGATACACAGTAGGTACTTAATACATGCTTATTGATTGACATTCACCAGCCCACCCCACCCCACCCTTCCTGATTTTATCTCAATAAATAAGCAATCCTTGTGCCCTGCTCAATGTAGCAGTGATAAAACATTTACCAATGGTAAGCATGTATGAGCAGGAGTTATGAGTACATACCATTTATTAAATGGATGAGCTTAAGGAATCATTGGAAAAGGAATTATTATTCCAGGAACCTTCATATGATCACAACAATCACCCTAACTCATTCCTAATCACAACAAATCATTAGACCCAAAGAAAAGGAGTGTGTTAGCATCCTATCATTAGTTTGTCATGATATAGATATATTTGTCCACATAGCAGCAAATATCTGAGGGTATCTAAAGGAATTTGGGGATATCTAAGTAAGTGCTAGACCGGTAATTGGCATTCACTCAACTAGAATTTATTAAAAACCTACTATGTGCCAGGCACTGTGCCCAGAGAAAGTCAAAAGATGGTCTCTTCTCTTATGTAGCTCACAGTCTAGTTGGCAAGACAAAATGCAAAAAATTGTGTACAAACAAGATTAATAATTAAATTAGGGTTTGGACTTTGGGTAATTTAGGTTTAGTCTTTGAGGGAAAGTGTTAAAATCAAGAAGGACTGGGAAAAGCTTCTTGCAGAGCACAGGACTTTAGCTGAGACTTGAAGGAGACCCGGATGCTGGGGTAAAGCACCAATGCAATATTCCCATTGCCAGCAATGACTGTGAATATGCTGGCATAGTTCTTAATTGCAAAGCATTACCAACTCTCCATATAGAAGAAAGAAGCAAAACATTTATTCAGAGACCAGAGAGCCACCCAACACCAGGAAACTGAATCCATCATAGTAACAAAGAAGTTAATACACCATAGCACAGCAGGGAGTCATACTATCCTTTAGCACAAACACTCATAAGCCTAGCTTTCACATCAGGGGGCAAACAAATACAAGCCTAGCTGTCTCCCTGGGTGCATACTCTCCTCCCTCCAGCTTTAACTGCTCTTATCCCCAGCTTCCTGTGGGCTCTGCTCTACCCCTCAGCAAGCTCCTCTCTCCACAGACTCCATGTGATTACATTCAGCCTATTAGGGGGCAGGGAAGATCTTCAAATTCCTATTACCATTTCACTGGGAGTCAGAGATGAGGATGGAGAGAGTGCCAGGCATGAGAGACAGCCAATGAAAACTCTCAGAACTAGATGATGGAGTATTGGGTGCAACAGCAGACAGCAGTGTCACTGGATGTAGTAACTCCAGAGTCTTCATATTGCAAGGTGCTATTTGTAAACTATCTGAGTGTCAAAGGTAACAATATTTGAAGTCTTAACTGCATTTATAAAATCAAAGACTTAGAGCACTGGAAAAATTACAACATCACAGATTTAGAACTTGAACCTCATGGACCATGTCATCCAATCCCCTCATTATACAGATGAGGAAATTGAGGCCCAAGGCATTAAGTGACTTGCCCAAGGTCATATGGGTAGGAAGCAACAGAACCCAATTTTCTGTATTCAAATTCAGGATATTTTTATGATATGTACTAGGGAAACTTGTGGTTTAGAGAAATTGTATGGTAGAAATATAATAGTGTAGGCAAGAGGTTTAGAAACAGCTTTTATTACTGCCTCAGCTATTAATTTGCTTTTTCACCCTGGGAGGGTCACAATCCCCACAATTGGATAATATTTATATAGCATTTAGCAAGCTTTGATTGAAGCTACCACTACCAATTAGTTGCTTCATGTGAATTCTTAGTCAGTAGTTTTTCTTGTTGCTGTTGTGGTTTTGGGATTTTTTTTTTCATTTAAATTTATTTATTTACTTTTAGTTTACAACATTCAATTCCACAGTCCCTCAAGGTTTCTTTTTTTTTTTTTTAATCTACTTCTCTGATTTCATTGATATTGAGGTCTATGGGTGAGGAAACAGAATTCACCAATGAAGGCTTAATCTTAGAGTGTTCCCTAAGGGCACATGGAGGTCACGTGATTTGCCACAGTTATACTGCTAGTATGTATTAGAAGTATTGTTTGAACCAGGTCTTCTTTACTCCAAGACTGGCCTTCTTACCAAGATCTCAAGACGCATGTCTCATCAGTATTAGAATATAATTTCAAAGACACCTTCATCTGGCTTCCTTTGCCCACCTCTCTAAAATCCTTTGGGTCAGAGATTTTCCATTCTTAATTTCAGTCCAACTGTGACTTGCAGTATGGTTCAGCAAATTTTCTGTTGTGGTTTGGATGGATGAACAGATAGGAAAAGAAAAAAACACTTTTCTGCTCTCAAAGCAATTTGTACTTTTTTTTTCCTTTTTAAAATATGCACACAAATCACTAAATAAAATCTGAACTCCCAAAGTCAAAAATTTCCATTTGTTCTCACTGAGAGAGTTATTTCCTGGGTCAGTAAAAACAAGGAAAAATTTTGTAACAAACCCAGAAATCATCTGGGGATATGAGCGGGACAAACTTCCCATGACATTTAAGTTACTATTTTTGTGGCTTGTGTTTCAGGCAGCCCATTCTGGTGAGCTCATTCCCTTTTGGTCACTTTTTGGTCTTGGCAGTACTCTTGGAGGCAGGGCAGAGAGAAAGGTTTTTTTTTTCTTTTACTAGTATGGTAGGTATATATGCCTATACATCAGTCCTTTTGATCTAAAAAGTCTTTTTATCCTTCACCCTTTAAATGCCCCTACCTACAGCCCTTCACAGGTAACTTCCAAACATATATTGATGTATATAGATGTAATTACAAATTGAATTCTCTTTCTGAGCAAAGTAATAATTACCAGAAGGACATTCCAATTTGTACTACCTGCTATGTGTATTTTTAATGGAGCTTACAATGGGAATTCAGATTCCCAGTAAGAAGCCTCATTAGCACAGCAAGCAGCTAATAGACTCTGCAGTCTTGCATGGACACATGCATGCAAACTTTTGAAACCCAGTAGGGTTTATTTTTAGATTCAAGGCTTTTAACATTCTTGTGCCTCAGTCTCTCTATCTGCAACACAGAGCAGGGCCTTTCTAAAGGACTGTGATCCACACCCCCCTTCCCCTTCTCCCTTCCTCCTACTGCAAATCCACTGGATGCTTTTCTAGTCAGCAGTTAATATATGTGGTTCAGTCTTTAAATGGAGATCTTGGAAAACATAGGATATCGGGGTAAATGAAACTGGTCCACATGTTAAAATCCTCCTTTGTTCTTGTTGCCTGCTGTGAAAACGAGCAGTCAGAGTTGCTGTAGGCAAGCGAGATGTATTTGAAGAGCCAGGGACATCACAAAGACAGTGAAAGGGATGTGTGCTTTTAGGCAGCAGTCGTAAGAGTGTGCAGAAATGAGTCCACAGTGGATGCTATAATGAATACCAATTCATAAACCCAAACAAATAGGCCTAAAATGCTTTGGACATGAAAAATGATTGGACCCATACCCCTAAGACCCTAAAGATGAAATAGTTCTCCACATTGTGCTGCCACACTATGGTTTGCCATTTCAAGGAGAAACAAAGAAATGGGAAGAAGTGTTGGAGAAACTGACTAACATGTTTTATTTAGCCCAAACAGTGCCTGAAATAGTGTGTAGATTTGGTAAATATTCATGGGTTAAGACTAGACTCCATTAAAATTGGAAAGAATATTTCAAAAGACCTCCTGTAGTATCTTTCCTCTCTAAGACTTCATTCTATCTATTCCATGGGTATAATGTATGTACCAATTTAACTATTTATTGTTTTTGCCATTAGAATGTAAGCTTTCTGAAGGCAAGGATTGTCTTTGTTTTGTTTTGTTGTTCTCTTTGCATTCCCAATGCTTAGCACAGTGCTTTGTACATGGCAAGTGCTTACGAAATGCTTGCTGATTGATTAATAGTGGAAGAAGAAAAAAGCTCACTTGGGAGATGTGTGTATACTTCATCCTACCAGCATTTAACTGGTATGTGGGTTAGTTGCTATTGTGCAACTAAGTATGAGCATTCTCCATCCCATGCCAGGATAAGCTGACATATTTTTGTGTAAATTGGCTAGTACTCTTTATAGCTAAACCCTTTCTACCTCTGTCAAGAAATAAACTGGAAAGAGTGAGAAAGTGCTGGAGAAAGTGGAAAGGAGGAACAGAGGGAGGGAATGAGGGACGAACTAGGAAGAGGAAGGAAGGAAAGAAACAAATTAGAGAGAGAAGATATGGAAGAAAAGAAAGAAAAAGGAAGAGGAGGGAGAGAGATACCGAGAGTACTTTTCCCATAAAACTACATGGATGATGGTTGAGGAGGCCCAGGAGGAAGGGAATTAAAAAGCAATGAGAGATCAAAATTCAAAATAAATCCTCTTTCACCCAGGGCCTTCAATCTGATTTGTAATTTGCATCAACATTTGCTCATCAATGCTGTGAAATCCCAAAGATATTCCTAGAACACTGGCTTGGGAGATTAACTGTGTTAACAGAAGGAAGCCCTTATGCCCATGAATTGTTGGTAAAGGACTTAGAGCATCTGGAGTGGTTATTGTGACCAAGAGTCTGGGCAGTTAGAACTGCTTGCTGTCAACTTGGCTTTTACTGTGACCAGTTAAAGAATTCCACAGGATGCCATCAGAGCAAATAGAGTCTCTACATGCAACTTGAGTCTAACAGAATGGCTTATGGCTAAAAATTCTGGTATTAGGGGAGAAGAGAGAGTGAATAGGGAATGGGTGAATGACTAAGCAAGTGCTAATCTAACTCATATTGTCATCAGTTTAAGGAATGTAGGAATAGCCCATAATGTGTCCCTTGGGGAATGGAAGACCGAAATTGGAAGGAACTCGTTACACAGGGAAATGCAGTTTGTCTGGGTTATAAACATTGCTTCCCTGAGAGAGATATGATTGCTTTGTACCTTTATTGGAGGCACTTATGGTGAAATTTGATCTTCATTAGTGAAGAAATTGTCAAATTATTAAATGTCCATTGAGTAGTAATATCATATGCTCACAAAGAGAAACTATAAAAGTAAGTGATTTTTTTTTTTAATGAGTTAGTTTTGATGATATGAGATTGCCTTGATCATTATGGGGTGGTGGGAAAGGGACAGAGGAAAACATGTTAATGTAAATGTACTGATGTGCTAAGTACTTTTATTTTTCTAATTATCAAATCAGAAATTTAGAAGGTCAGTCTGTGTATAAGGGGCCACTGATATACAGGGGAAAGTGCACTGGACTTGGAATGGAGAACTTGGTTCACACCCAGCCTTTGATATGTATGGAATGTGTGACCTTAGATAAGCCATTCTTCCTTTGAGCCTCAATTTCCTCATCTGTAAAATTTGGATATCAATATCCATACTACTAATTTCATGGGATTGGTGTGGATGTAAAGATAATAGAGGTAAATTTCCCTTACAGGAAACAAATGTTCTAAAAGGGATACAATAACAAACAAAAATGAACAGTTCCAGAGTTACATAGACTTTTCTGAAAATAATGATAGCTTTAGGGTTTACAAAGACCTTTATCACCATGATCTCATTTGAGCCCCATGAGATTGTAGTACAAGTACTATTATCTCCATTTTACAAATGAGGAAAGTCAGGTTTCAGAGAAGGGAAATGGATTGCCTAAAGTCACATACCTAATAAGCAACAGAGAGAGGATTTGAACATATTTAGTCAAAAACCCTTTAAAATACCTAAAGGAAGACTGTGAAAGTGTTGTTTTCAAGAAACTGGAGCGAGTCGGGTATTGTTTTCCCCCCCACCATCAAGACTTTCTTGATTCCCCTTCCTCTCAACTGCAAATGCTTTCTCCTCAAATTATTGTGTGTCCATTTTTTATCTATTTTGTATATATGTGAATATGTACATTTTGTATCCTTCAACTTGATTACAAGCTCCCCAAGGTCACAGAGTGTTGCGCCTTTGTCTTCTTACCTGTAATGCTTAGCAAAATACCTTGCTACACAATAGAGTCTTCATAATTACTTCTTGATTGATTGAGCTGAAGGACATCACTCAAAGAGAGGAAATAGTAAATGTTAGAACCCAAAAGAATCCAGGCCAAATTGTGGATGGGTCTTGTTGGCTGATGAAGAGATATCTCTGCTAAGACTCATGGGAACAGCTACAGGACTCTGTACACAGTCCAAATTTACCTAGAGTAGCGATGTCTTAAAACTTATAATTAGATTGGTTCTGATGCTGAGAAGAGTGAAATGCTATTTTAACACTTTAAATGTCAGGGGTGACATTGATAGAAGCAGGTGCGCACTTACATATTTATATAGTCAGAAAATATTCCTTATATATAAATGTGTGTTACAGATCTGAGTAATGGTTCAGGGCTCTGTCTTCCAAATCAGAACATTTGGTATGTTCCAAAGACCCATTTAAAGACAATTCTTCACAAGTGTCAGACTAGGTTCAAAACTTCCTAACAATTATTGCTATCCAGAGACAGAATGGGCAACTTTAGAAGAAATGAGTTAGTTCATTGATGCTGGAGATCTTCAAGCAAAGTCTGGCTAAGCACTTACTAGGTACATGGTAGAAGGGTTTCTTGTTCCCATATGGTTTGGGTCTGACAGTCTCTGAAAGCCCTTACAACTTTGACATTCTGTGATTCTTAAGGTTTGATAAGATGGATATGATAATAAGGCTGGAAAGTTACAAGGACATCACCTTTTCGAAAATAAAGAATAGTGTTTCAGGACTGGGTCTCTGGATTTTGTGTGAGAGACATATTCAGGAACCAGAGCATGACTGCAAACGGAAAGTCCTGCGATATACAAACAATATAAAACAAATTAGCATTGCTGAGATAATGTAACAAGTAGTACTTTTCTACAACTGCCACTTCTTTTGCCTGTGTGACTGGGTTAGACTGATCACCTTCCCTCTCTGGGATTCAATTTTCTCTACTTTAAAATGAATGGGACTGGAATAGATGCCGTCTATAATCGCTTTCAGTTCTAAATACTGTGAATTGAGTTCTCCATTTGGGGCTGGTCTTAACTTCAGTTAAGAGTTCACTTGGGAAATGTTATATGGCAGGTTCGGATAGGAGGAAACAGTGAATACTTAAATGGAAATCTGTGTTCTTTAAAAAAATAGTATTGTTTACAAATTTGAATGTGGATTAAAAAGTATAGAAATTCTTAAGCTATAAGATTCAGGACAATAATTTAAGGGAAAATATTTTTCGTTACTTCATAATTCACTTAATATATACATTTTTTTTTCTTTTAAATTTCCTATTCAAACCCATGAACAGGAATTCTTGCTTGTTTGTTTCCTATAGTACTAGAAGATCTGCCTCCAAAGCTTGACTTCAATATATGGCAATATTATGATTTTATATAGGATCATAGAATTTTTAGAGTCAAGAAGGAATTTATCAAAAACCTCAAAAGCCTAGATGCTTTCTAGATAAGGAAACTGAAACCAGAAATATTAAGTCGTGTGTTTGAGGTGGTGCAGCTGGTTGATGGCAGACCTCAGGCTAGCACCTAGGTCTCCTGATTCTCAGGCCATTTTCTTTTTAGTTGTTTTCCAGCTGCCTTGTAGCTTTTACTTTTCTAGCTTATCTTAAAGCCATGATATAGGACACAAGGAAGGTGGAAGTTACTCACCCACACCACTGACAGTTACCATTAGTAAGGTCAGTTCCATGAAGAACATTGCTAGGTGCTAGGAAGAGAAAATGTTTAGACTCATTTTCTACCCTCATAGCATTTACAGTGTAATTTAGGAATATGGCACAAACACAGGTATCCTGTACTATTTTATATAATGGTTAAATGTGTTACAGGGGTAAAGAACAAGGTACGTGCCCACTGTGGTTGTCTTTATCCAAGGTATCTTAACTAGTCAAAAAAAAAAAATACTTCCTTTGGTACGTCACCTTAGAAGACAGCAATGTGTTTGGAATCAGAAGTCCTGGATTTACATCTCTGATCTACCATCTGTAAGTACAAAATACTCTATAGCTTTAAGCGATTGTTGATGGGCATGGCAGGATTCACTTATAGATTGTATGTGTACCTCTATGTATGTATATCTGCATGAACAAACACATATACACACATCTACATATATATGTATGTATGCAATTGTTTTAATAAAAAATATAATGTGGTACTCCATTGCTACAAGAGGACATTTGATCTACTAATACACTAAATTTTGCAACAGTTAATTACACTTAAATCACTTAACCTCTCTGACCTTCGGTTCCTCATCTGTAAAATGAGGGGGATTGTTATAGATGACCTTTTCTTAATTTAATCTAAGCATCCAGATCAATGTTTTAAAAATAGTAGAGGTGGAGGTCAAATAACAGTTCCCTCATTTCAAGGAACCTAGAGACTTGTCTGAGGGTTTTGCCAGGGAGGGAAAACATTGACAGAACATAGGCTTTCTCATTCTGTTGGAAGAATCTCAATCAGACCTTCCTGTCTTTATTTTCCCATGTGACTGGCTAGTTTTTTGAAACAGACATACTAATAGATATTGATCAATTTTATTGCTTCCTGGTAGTGGTATATTGGTTCTCATGCCACTTCATCCCAACCTCCATTGCCATAGCCAAAAGATTTTACTACAGTAAGTTTAGGTGGTTTGCTTTTTTTGCAATAAATTTCATGATCATATAAATTACTGCCCTCCTTCCAGCCCTGATTATTAACTTCACTTTCACTTATTAACAAATTGAGATTTGAATGTTAATATGCTCTTCAGAGATGGCTCTTAATATATTTCAGTAATAATTATTCATTCTCAATGAATTCCCTGACCAGGGTCCTTATCTTAAACAAACCATATTAAGCAGTTAAGTGCTACTACATATCTGAAAGCAAAAACTCACTCCAAAGTGAACACAAGCAAATTAATAGGGAAAAAAACACAACAAAAAGGACTTCTGAAATGTAATATGTGTACTTGGTGACTAACACTTATTTCCACCATAGTTAGCAAAACTGAACTGCTGATAAGGTGAGAGAAGAAGATGGGGATGGGGAGAAGATGGAGAGAAAAAAGCCAGAAGGGAAGCCCATGATGGGAGATGTTATTTTTTTCTGTGCATAACAATTACTTTATAATAAAAGTCTACCTGTGTCTTATCAATATTCAGCTAATGACATGTGGATTTCTTAATTTAATCAGAGTGATTATCAAAAAAGAATGCTTTACTATCTGGAGACAGAGCTCTCTTATGGGCCCTAATTAAAGGATGATATACTTAACTGTTGGAAAATTTAGTGTATCACCAAATGTCTTCTTGTAGCAATGGAGTTCCAAATTATATTAACCATTTTCTATTTTTGTTAAGACATTTGAATACATGTGTATATATGTAGATGTGTATATACGTGTTTGTTCATACAGATATACATATATAGAGGGACATGTACAATCTATAAGTGAATCCTGCTATACCCATCAACAATAATTTAAAGGTATAAAGTATTTTGTATTTACAAATGGTTGAGCCTCACAACAACTCTATGGTGGTTCTAGATCAAATATCAATTCCCTGAAAAGTGTTATCTTACTTTTGTTTTGCCTGTTTATGGACCTTAGAATCACATGGTTAGAGCATTTATAGCTGGAAGGGACTTTAGAGATAATTTTCTCCAACCTATTAATTTATTGTTCAGTCATTTCAGTCACATTTGACTCTTTGTGACCCCATTTGGGGTTTTCTTGGCAAAGACATTGGAGTGGTTTGCCATTTCCTTTTCCAACTCAATATATAAGTGAGGAAACTGAGGCAAACAGGGTTAAGTGACTTGCCTGGGTCACAATTCATTTATTGTATTTATAGAAAAATTGTTCTTACCTTGTTTGATAGGGTCCAGATAGAAACAATCCTGGCACAAATCACTATCCTGCTTTTATTCTTTTATAGTATTTAACGTTCTCTGGCATGCCATACAGGTGGATAAAATAACTGCTTTTTGTAGTCACATAAAAATATTAGGATGTGAGCTCATCATCTGTGCATTCAGTAAAACCATCTTTAGTAAATCTTCATCAGCAGACTGTGATGACACAGATGATGTTTACCTCATTCAGATTTCTTCTGCTAGGTACTTCAAGGCTTTTTTAAATCCACACAGCTTGGGAATTATGAGGGTTTTAGTAGGTACACAATTTTTCTTTTCTTTTTTTTTCTCCCCAGAACAGTGCCTAGCACATAGTAAGTACTTAATAAATGCCTGCTAACTTTTTCATAAGATCATAAACTTGGAGTTGAAAAATACCTTAAAAGTCTCTTGTTCTTGTTGTTGTTGAGTCTTTTCCAGTTGTGTCTGACTCACCCTGACCCTATTTGGGGTTTTCTTGCACAATATACTGGAGTAATTTGCCATTTTCTTCTCCGACTCATTTTATAGATGAGGAAACCAAGACAAGCAGGGTCAAGTGACTTACCCAGAGTTCCACTGATAGTAAGTGTCTGAGGCCAGGTTTGAACTCAGGTCTTGTTTATTCCAGGTCCGGCTCTCTATCCACTGTATCACCTAGCTGCCCTAAAATCTTTTGAGTCCTCATTTTATATCTGAGGATACTGAGGTTCAGAGAATTAAGTGATTTGCCCAAAGTCATACAATTAGTAGATGCCTAGGAAGGATTTGACCCTCCGGATCTTCTGAACCTGAAGTCTAGTATGCTTTCCACCATACCACTCTCCTCACTGATTTATAGGTAGTGCCCAATGTTATCCCTATTTTAATGATGAATAAACTGAGACTTGGAAAAGCTAAATGGCTGTAACACCAATGCAATATTTACAGCAGCCATGATCACAATAGAGGCCATGACTATAACTATTACATGAAGTTCAATCGCAAAATATGCCAGACTCTCCAGATGAAGGATAAAGTTGAAGGATTTATTTAGACACAAGAAAACTAAATCCCCAAACCAATAAGCCAAAGTACCAAAGATATTAGGAAGCCATAATAATGCTGAGAGCCACAGCATCCTTTAGCCTTCCCACAAATCAATACGTGATCAATATTCACTCTGGAGCCTGACTCCTTTTTCTAAGCTCCTCTGTCCCCAACTGTCTGCAACTGTCAGACCCACTCTCTACCCACTTCTCTGTGGTTTCTGCTTCTCTCAGAAAACTCCTCCCACCACAGGCTCCCTGTGACTACATTCAGCTTATCAGGGGGCAGAGTTTATCTTCACAGCAAGGAAGGTTCAAACTCCCCCCTAGGTCTATTAAGGGGCAGGGAAGGTCTTCAAATTCCCATTCCCATTACAATGGCTTGCCCAGGTTACATCATTAATGGCAGAACTGGGGATAAAAACCCATGTTTGCTCTTAGGTCACACCCATTCCATCAGGCTACCATTGCCTTCTTGTTCTTTACCTAATGGTCATTTACTTAACAGTACTAATGCTAACCCTTTGCAAATAGGAAAGAATTCACTGAGATGAATGCTTCTCTTTCTGTCTTAGAGCAGCACTGAGTAATTAATCATAAAGAGAAACGTAATGGAAAGAACAATGGATTTGGAATAAAAAAATCTGGGTTTGAACCTTGGCTCTACCACCTAGAAGTTGTGTAACTATGAGCAAATCACTTAATTTCTCTGGGCTTTATAATTTCCTAGATACTGCCTGTCTCAGTGCTTTTTAAATCTTAATGTACTCTTTAGACCAGAGTTGTGGTTATTCTATTTCTCTACTAGTAAAGCAATGATAAGTACGGAGCCCTGACAATCTTTTATAATTCTATGTAGAAGAAAAGAAGAGATAAAAAGGGTCAGTGATCCACAGGGACATAGTATCCTGAAGTTGGAAAATACCTTACAGGGCATCCCTCAGATGAGGAAATGGAGGCTTGGAAATAAGTTGAAGCCTCCTAAGGCAAAAGTGTCAAACATGGAGCCCTTTTGGTCTGCAACACTGATTAGTGGGCAAGAATGAGATTAAAATGCAACTGGCAAATATTTAACAAAATATGATAAAGCAGGTAACATTATCTTATAAAACTAAGTCAATATGCAACCCAAAGGGATCCTTATGTACAGATTAGTATCCTTTGTTTCTATTTGAATTTGACACCACTGATCTAAGACACTTAACAAGGTCAGAGCAAATTAGTTGAAAAAACAAGGACAAAACACCTTTGTTCAGTTTTAATTTTCTTTAAAAAAAATCTTCATGAAAGAGCTTTGAGAAATCTGAGGGTGATAGCCACATAATCTGTCATTAAACAAATGTTTGTTTTACCAGCTGACATTGTAAAGAGAAAAGAATACCTACACTCTTGAAACAGGATTTGTCTATAAGCCCTCAAGGAGATCATTAGGTTTAGTATCATAAAGAATTGGATATTAAATCGTCATTATTCAACAAACATTGACTGAGTGTTTACTGTGTATGAAACCCTGTACTAGCTACTGTGAAGGGGGGGGGGGGGGGGGGGGGATACAAAAGAAATAGCATATGTGCTCTTGGACTTCCAGAAGTTTACCATCTAGTTGAGGAATCAAAATATGTATGAGACAGCTGAAATGGAGTACAAACAATAAATAGATCATTGAGAATAAATTAGAATAATGCCACCTTAGAACTAGAAGAGAGTCATTTAGTCTCACTTCCTACACAAATAAGTTCCTCTACTGGACAGGTCCTTAACTTGGGATCTGGAAAATTGTCTGTAAGTAAATTTCAAAGTGTCTATGATCTTATTTAAAAATTTTTTGGAAACTTGTTTCACTATAATTGTTTTCCTTAGTAACCCTACACACTTTATTTTATGCATTGAAAAACTATACCGAGAAAGGATCCATATACTTGGCCAAACTTCCAAAGGAGTCCATGACCCATATAAAGGATAAGGATCCCTTTTCTACAGCATTCTAGAAAGATGTTCATCCAGTCTCCATTTGAATACTATCATTGATAAGGGACTAACTCAGAAGGCCATTCTAGTTTTAGAAAGCACAGATTTTTAGGACGCTATTAGCAATATTCAACAGAACAGAAAATGTCCTATAACTTCTACCTAAATTTACTTGGTCACTGTGGAACTACACAAGTCTCTTCCCTCTTCCAGAGAACAACCATTCTTGTGTTTGAAGACAGCTGTTATGTTTTTGCTTTGGGCTAAAGAAATCCTTCAGTTCCTTACATGACATAAATTCCAAACTCTGCATCCTTGCACTTCTCCTTTGGACACACTCCACTTTGCTAACCTGCTTTATAAAATGTTGAACCTAGACTGATTATAATTCTCCAGATGTTGTCAGATCCAGCATAAGATCCTTCTTGTACTCTTATTCTTGCATATACCTTTGTTTTTCTATTCACATAGCCTAAGATTTAGTTCACTGCTTAAAAACATATATATATATATAAATATATATATATATATAAATATATATATATATATATATATAACTAGTATTTACATAGTGCTTTAAGATTTGCAAAACATTTTACATGTATTATCTTATTTAATCCTCACACAACAACCCTATAAGGTAGGTACTTTTATGATCTCTACTTTTTAGATGAGGAAAAGGAGGCTGAGAAAATTTAAGTGACTGGTCTGATGTCAGAAAGCTAATCAGTATATGAGAGATTTGAACTCTGGGCTTTCTGATTCCAAAGGCATGCTTCCTGATGGACAGATGACACTGAAGAAGCTGCAATAAATGCGTGATCAGATTCAGAGACTAAATGAGGATGGGTTCCCTATAGGAGAGTCAGTTTTAAGCTGCTTCTTTGGAGTGGTTGGGAATAAATCTTTAGATGGGAGAACAAAAAGCTAAGAAGGAATGCCATAGGTGACATTTGAATTCAATATTATGAGCAATAAGGAACCAGTTAATCAGAACAGGAATGTGATGAACTGGGGAATCATTTGAGCAACTATGCACAGGATTGGTTGCCTAATGTATAGCATAGGAAAGAACTGAAATAGAGAACTGAGTACATTGCATTTCAGGTGCTAAGGAAGGATTAGCATTGCATCTAAGGCACTATCATTGGCCCTTTTATCAGTGATAGCTTTGCTTTGTTCAAGAAGTCAAGGGGGATATGCTTGAAATTTTAAAATGTCAGTGTCAATCAGTCAATAAACATTTATTAAATGTCTGCTGTATACCAGACATTGAGTTTGACATGAAAGATACAAAAAGAAGCAAAAGACAGTCCCTGTCCTCAGCCGTCAAAATGTGGACTCCAGAAACTGAAACAGGAAGATGTTATCTTAATTTGATTATTTAATGATTTATTTTATTTTAATTAAATATGTCAGGGTCATCCGTCATCCTCTAGGTATTAACGTCCAGGACTCATAAAAAAATGTTTGTGGTCAAGTGAAAATTCCAAGATGTCTGAACTAAAGGGTCTAGTTCTGCTTTCCTTAGCTCTAGCCTTGCTTTAATTGTCATGGGGTATCTTGGGCACTGGGAAAACTCTGGCCCATTCTGCCAATTTTCTACCTTTTACGGGGCCAATCACTATGCCCCTGAAGGCTGTGGAGAGAGAAACACCTCTCCCTTTTCATGCTTCCCTGGTTTTTCTGCACACTGGTTTCTAGGTGCTGTAAAAACAGGGGTGTTACTTAGCTGGAGCTAATGACCTGTGTAGCTGCTGGGTCCAAAACCGTTTCATTAAGATTTAAAAGGGTACAGAAAAGTGTGGAGCATGGAGAAGTAGTAGGTCATTGGGGGGGGGCGTAGGAAGAGTACCAAGGCACAGAATATTCAGCTCCCCTTCCTTCCTTGTCTTAGTTTGCATCCCCCACAAGTAGAGAACTTTTATCCTCATCTTAGAGAAGTTGAGATTCTATCTTTCCTAGTTTTCTAAACTGCCCCTGCTAGTGCCTTCCCTCTATCTACTCTTTATATATCTTGTATGCATTTAGTTATTTGCATGTCATCTCTTTTATTAAAATGGAAGTTGCTTGAGGGCAGGATATGGTGGTGCTAGACCTGGAATCAGGAAGACCTTAGTTTGAATCCTGCCTCAGACACTTAGGAGCTGTGTGACTGTAGACAAGTCATTTATTCTCTCTCAATCTCATTTTCCTCATCTGTAAAATTAAGATTAAAAATAGTACCTATCTCACAGAGAATCAAATGAGTTAACACGTATAAAGCCTTTGCAAGCCTGAAGGAACTTTGTAATTATTAATAGTGGCCCTTTTGAATATCCCTAGCATGTGCCTGGAATATAGTAAATGCTTAATAAATGCTTGTGACTAACCAAAACACTGCATACATAGAAAATGTGCCTGTCATAGTACAAATTATGAAGGGTATGTCCCATAGCCTGCCTAACCATCCCCAGATACCACCCAGCTGTATGCAAACACACCTTTCCCACTTGTGGGACAGCTCATATAAGGTTTATCAAGTGTATCTATGGAAACAGATTTTTTTTAAAGAGAGAATGTATCCAGCCTTTACTGTCCAAGCTTTCCATAACCCGAATCCACTTGTGAGCATGTACTTTGAGATGGTTCAATACAATTTTCTTCAGGGAGGCCTTGCTGTATATTAAAGGTCTTGATTACTGCCTTTATTAGACCATTATTTTTGCCACTTTCTGTCTGTCCAAAAGCATTCCCAGAAGCTACTGACAATATCATACATAGGAGCTGCTCAAAATTAATGAACATTATCAAACCACTGAGAGGATGCCCCTTGACCTTTCACCTTTCACTGGCTTGCTAGCTGCCATTTGGGGGGATTGATTTATTTAAAAGGGGGGTGGAGGAATAAGCAGAAAGGAAATAGCCTTTTTAAAATTTATGGCCCATTCCCCCACATCATTAATTTGAAAGCCTCCAGCAATGCAATTAGATGTCGTTATGCAACAACAATGTAAAATTAATTCTGGCCATTCTCAGTGTGCCAGCGATTAGAGTTACTCTTTTCTGTGGAACTGCCCTGGGGGGTGGAGAAAACAGCCACATTTCACTGACCTGACAAAAATGTTGTAGTGTTTATCCTAGAAATAGAGTGCCTGGCTAGAGTGGAAGGACCTGGACAAATGACCTGCTAGGAACACAAAACAAGGACGCTGAGCTCCCAAGGGAAAATAGTGCGGCCAGTGAATTCAGCAGAGTCTGTACTTAATTACCTGATGCCATGCAGTATGATCCTTTTTTTCTGTTAGGGGTGTGGCTATGAGTACCATTGTTTTAGCAGTGGCATAAACAATATTGTGCAATGGGATCCAAGGTACCAAAAGGGAAAGCACATGGCAGCTTTGGGCCTGAGATTGGTTCAATACAGAGACAGTCTTACCTCCAGCCTGTAGTTATAGTGCCTGGCACACAGCAGGCATCTAATAAATGTTTATTGCCTGAATGACTGCTCTACCACTTAGTTTTGGGAAGACCTTGTGTAAGAGCCAAACAACGTGGAATCTAGTGGAATCTAGTCCAGCTTTGCCCTTAACTCCCAGTGCGACCTTGGGCACTTCATGTCACCTGTATGGTACTTGGACTCACATATCTCCAGGCTTCCTTCTAGTTCTAGTATTCTATCATATTAATCATTCTTATAATCTGTACTTTTTTTGAGGTTAGCAATTATAATTTTTAAATTCTTGCAGCCCCAGAATGCCTTACACAAGGTAGATGTTTAACAAATGTTGAATTGGGTTAATCTGAATTGAGACAGAAGGAACCATATTTCCTCTTATATAATGCCAGAGGAAGAATTTCTTTGTTTTATTTTGTTTTGTTATGAACTTAATCATCAATATAAACAAACTTTCTAAAGTTTATATATAAATACAAAGAACAAAAAGAGGATTGTATATGAAATCACAGATTAGTGTCATGTACATTTGGATTTTTTTTATATATATAATAAATCTAATATGGTAGTACCAAATTTCCCTGATTTTATTCCTTTCTGCATATCTTTTTGTGTTTTTTTTCTGTTTTGTTGATATTCCTTTCTTTGTTGCATTTTTATCACTTTTCACCCATTTCTCCAAAATAGGAAGGGAATAAGTTCCATTTTTTGTTTTTTTAAGGTATTGTACTGGGTCCATGTCCCAATAATGTTGACTCATTGAGTGAATGTGCATAGCTTTTTAGTCACACAAGTATAAAGGTCTGGAAAACCAAAATATTCTATTTTGTATGTTGACCCATGGAGGAATCAATAGAATCTGTACTTCCATATAATAACTTTCGATCACTAGAAGAGTTCTCTGACACAAAATAACTTCCAAGGATTGTTAGCTGAGTTAGGAGAGCTCCTATGTACTCTCTCTTCTCTACTTCCTTTCACCAGGCATACTGACTAGTGTAATGCTCTGCATATCCTAGGAACTCTATAAATGTTGAGTAACTGGCACAAACAGAACCAGACAGTTGGCCATGCAAACCAATGGAGGAGGAAAGTCATGAGCTTCTAAAGCTGCAAGGGGGTAGAATAAATAGATGAATGGATAGACAGAAAATAGATAGACAGACAGGTAGATAACAGCTAATACTTATATAGCTCCTATTATGTTCTAATGGCTTTATAAATATTTTCTCATTGGATCCTCATAATAACCCTGGGAGGAAAATGCTATTATTATCTCCATTTTAAAGATGGGGAAACTGAGGCAAACAGAGGTTAAGTGACTTGCCCAAAGTCACATAGCTAGTAGTAAATACACCTTTATTCAGCATTCCTAAAGTTTGTGGAATCTTAACTTTCCCATTACAGTGCTCAGGAGCTAGGTAAAGCTACACTTGATGAGAGTCCCTTATAAAATGGAAAAACCATAGAAGGGCATCCCTTATTATAAAACTGATCCTCAGTAAGTGAGTAAGCCATGGTTGTCTGGCTCCGAGGAAGAGAAGGAAGCACTGATTGAGAAGAAGGGCAAGTGGCAGAGATGAGCCAGGTACCAGCGATTTCATAATTGAGCAGCTGTCCTCACAAAGCTGACCTCCTAAATTTGTAGTTGATCCTTTAATTCAACACAAGGCTTAAACAAAAATAGCCAACCACCGTAAGGCAGAGTTCTGCCCAGCTTCTGCATTATTGGTGAGCTTGGAAGATAATTCATCAGATATTCTGCCAGGGCCCTTTGGAGCTCTGCTATCCTGCACAATCCTTGGCAAACTGGCTGTGGTTATAATTGTGATGAGCTGGGTCATGGAGGATTTGAACCTTTGATACTGAGGATTCAGTACAACTGCTCCTCTTTTCCCAGGAGAGGTCTTCCCATGAGGAAGTCTGTGTTCAAGAGAGTAAACAAATAAATGAGCGAGTGAGGTCTTTTTACACCTGGTATCTCAAGCGATAGCGTAGAGGGTAAAGGCACTTACTCTGCTTGTTAAGTCAGAACTGACGCCGGCTACCCTGGGGAATGGTGCAGAGAGATGTGTAGCACTCTCCTGCGAATGTCTACTGCTTTCTCTGAGCTACAGGTTCACCTTTCAAGAGGTAGCCAGAGAATAAGGGAAAGAGTTTCAGACAGATTCAGAAGAAATGGTACAGGTCTAGGCTCTGCCTTTACTAGCCTTGGCTGAGCAAGCCCTTGGCACCATGCCTGGCACAGCATCATTGCCTATTAAGTAAGTACTTGTTGACCCTATGTATTTCTCTTTTGTCATCTGTAAAATGGGAACAGGACAAAACCTCCACTGGGACCCACATAAGGTCAAGAGCCCTCATGGGAGGTCCTAGCATGCTGGGGTACTCCCAGAAGGATCCAGGCAGGACAAAGAGGCATAGATGATGATCTGTACTATGGAAAGATATGACCACATCCACGAAATCACAAATTAACTGAAGCAAAATGGAGACAACAGCGTTTTCACTAACCTCCTCATTTGTGGAAGTCACATGAGATAATGTACGTACTCTGTAAACCATAAAGCTCCATACAAATGTCAACTATAACCACAATAATAACATAATAATAATAATATTGCTGTTACTATGTTTTGCATTTTAAATAGATTATCCAAAGAATCACTGAGGCCACAAAAAAGCAGTAGGCTGTCAGTTGTCAGACAGGGACAGTACCTGGCACATATTAGTCTCTTAGTAAATATTTAGTGACATTTTATTTTTCCTGTATTTTTTCTTACATATATTGAATCCCTTAGTTTGATTCCTATCACTTAGTTTGATTCCTATCACATAGTATATATTTAATAAATGCTTGTTGACTGACTGACTAACAAAAACATGGTGCTAAGATTTGAAATATTCAATCCAAGCATGGGCACACTCCACACTAATCCATAATTCCTCACCTACAGGCAAAGGTTTATTTGTCAATGTCTCCCTCTCAACCGCACACAAAGCCTTAAGCATATAGTGCCCTGCACCAGCATATCAAACAATCCATCTATCAATATATCTTTTGTTTGGTACTTAGAGAAGTATATATGTACTTACTACATAGTTTTTGGGAAATGTAGGTTGTTGGTCAACAAACTAATATCTCAAATCCTAAACAGAAAGGACATATCTTTTAATTTAATCTTTATTTTATGTTTCATTTAGACACTTAAATTGCACATGGTATTTGCAAAGTGGGTTTTAAAAAAATAATCCTTTGCTTCAGTTATTTCTCACAATAATCTAATGAACTATAAGGTTAAATTGTCAACCTCATTTTTTCAGGTGAAGAAATTTAGTTGTGCTATGCCTAACTTCACATGGCAGCCAGGATTAGAACTCACTGTTCCTGTTACTAAATTCACTGTGTCAAAGCTTTTTTTTTTTTTTAGACTGTGTTACTTTCTGTGATTAGTACATGTGCTTCATAGGCTGTTGGGATAATAGGCACTGTGAAAACGAGTCCCTCACTTTCATAGAAGAGATTAACAAAATTAGGCCCAGACATGTTGAATGACTTGCCCAAGGTGAAACAATCGGTTCATGGCAAAGCCTGAACTAGAATTCAAATCTTTTTGATGTCTAGTGCAAAGTTCTTTCTTTTTTTCTCAATCAAAATTTTACAAGTTGGTAATTATTTATGTTAAAATCATTTTCAGTGCATGCTACAACATAACTTTTTGGTTATTTCCTCTAAGTCTCCATCAAGATTCTTTGTTCTTGGGGCGGCTAGGTGGCACAGTGAATAGAGCACCTGCCCTGGAGTCAGGAGGACCTGAGTTCAAATCCGGCCTCAGACACTTAATACACACACACACACACGCACGCACGCACACACACACACAAAACTAGTCATGTGACCTTGGGCAAGTCACTTAACCGCAATTGCCCTTCAAAAGGCAAAACAAAAAGATTATTCATTCTTATTCACGTTTTCTGTCATTTGATTATAATTACTGTAGTACAGGGTTCTTTCTATGACACTAGATGGAAATCTCTGAATTTCTATTTACACCAAGGATTCTTCAGCCTTTTTGTATCCTGGACCCCTTTGGCAGTCTGATGAGGCCAGATTTAGACTTCCTTTCTCGGGATAATGTTTTTAAATGCATAAAACAAAATACATAGGATTACAAAGGAACCCAATTGTTTTTAGATATACTTCTCTCTTTCTTCTTTTTCTTCTTCTGCTTTCTTCTCTTTCTCCTTGTTCTTCTTCCACCTCCTCCTCCTCTGTCTTCCCCTAAACATTTGGTGCTTTTAACCACCATACAACTTTCTGGGTAAAGCTGGAATATCATGGCATAAGATTTGATAAATTCTCTTATAGTTTTAAATGCTTATTTGAGACTTGGAGAGGGCCACAGTGTGTCAGATACCTTTTTTTTCTTTAAATCTCCTGAGTTCTCTATCCCCTCCAGGTCTGGGGCTCAAGTTACCCAATCTGCTGAATTCCAGTGCAAAAACCCTTGATATATAATTGTAGAAGTGTGGCATAAAACTCTTACCCACCTGAAGCAGCCTCCAGGCAAGGACTGTGCCCTGATCATTTCACTGCCCACTGTGATTTGCATTTTTCTGTCAGTCTTTAGGGAAACCATCACATTAACATTAATGTACACTAAAAGTATACAGACAGACAGAAATGCCTTGTGGAATCTCTTTTGATTGGTCAAAAACTGATCCTAACTGGGGATGGAAGACTGTCAAGTGCACCTCTCCCCAGCCAAGGAGGAAAGACAAGGACTTTTTCCACATGTTTGTTGTTGAAACTTTAAGGCATAACTTGTCATCTGAGGAAGCAAAATCCAGAAGTGATGTAGTTGTTACTAGTGCTATCCTTTGCAAGCCTGTATTTTATTTGACCACTTTTTGAAGGAGACATCTCTTTTAGGGCTTGAAAGGGTGATTTAGGAGATCAAAATAATTTCAGTTTAATTAATACAATTGTTGAAATCAAGAGACCACAGGAAGACTCTTTACAGAGAAAGATGGTTTTCTTTCTTGTGGAACTGGTGCTAAACAGTGAAGGGCCTGAGCATTTTCAGAAAGAAAGATGCTTTTTAAGTCAATGCACAGTATCAAAAATCATGCTGAGTTTTGGAGGAAGAAAGAATTGGGTTCAAATCCTTCCTCTGATACTTAGCAGTTATATGTCCCTAAGAAAGTCATATAACCTCTCTGAAGCTCATTTTCCTCATCTTTAAAATAGGGGATGATCTCTAGGCTCACCTTCAACTTTTAATCTATCACTCTATAATATATAGTCAGGGAAGAAAAGTTTGTTTGTTTTTTTACTTTTCCTATCATAAGAAGGGGAAAAGGAAAGGGAAGTGCGGGAAGGAAAAATAGTAAGTTTTTATATAATTCCTACTCTGTGTCCAGCATTGTACTAAGCACTTTTAGAAAAATATTATCTTATTTGAACCTCATAACAACCCTATGATATGGATGCTGTTATTATCCCCATTTTATAGATGAGAAAACTGAGAGAAACAGAGGTTTACCTCTTTAAAAATTCAGGTGTGCCCTTTTACATGCAATCTGGCACTAAAGAATGTGCCTTTCTGAAACTGGAAACTAGGGAAGGAGCTTAGAAAATGTCTGTGCCAAAACTTCCCAAATGACAAGACCATTCACTGTGCCAAAATTCCCCTTGTGGCCTGCTTCTATCATACCAGATTTATTAACTCTAACTTGGGGGGGGGGGGGGGTCGGGGAAATGTTCATTTCTTAAACCGAGGTAAACCTGTTATGATTTAACCTCTAATCTACCTCCACTCCCCAACCCCACCTCCATTCCCTGTGTGAGACTGCTTCTCATCTTTAGCCTAGAAATCTAGCTTGTAGCAATTTCTCTCTGCAGTCCTCTCAGAAATATCAGCTTTGGTCCTTCTTGAACTGATTCCTATTATACACTGCTGGTGGCTGCCTCGGGCATTTTTTGCAATCCTTCAGTTTACTCCTTATGTGAGGAGGAGCTGCTGGCCTGTTTCACAGACTTCTTTTCACTCTTTGATTCTGGGATCTTGTAGTCCCTTGCTCGGAGAGCTCGCTAACCCCTGAGGGTCTTGAGAATTTAACCTAGAGAAGTCCAGTTCTCATCAGGAAACGGAACCCTTTCTCTTTCTTTCCTGCTGTGATTTTCCAGTAAGGTTGTTGCTGAACAAGAACAGAAATATGATTGCAAAGATACACTGGTAAATAGAGAGTGATTTATCTTTGCCTTCCTTTATTAACTTTCCACACCCTCATAGAAGGATTCAACTTTTAAATGGTCACGAAAAGTTGGTAAACCCAGGAATAACCTGGTGCTTTAGCAGGAAACTACTGTCACTCGGACCCCTTGCTCAGAGCAGGTTGTTGCAAGTCTTCCTTCCCTTTTCACTTCTCTTTGTCTAGGGGTTTTCTTTTCTATTTTGCTTGCATTTAGGAAAGACATGAGAAATTGTGCCCTCATCGACATGGCAAACTGTAGGCCTGCAGTGCCTGGGGGAGGCATTTTTCAATTATAAATATAACAATGAATATCTAATGCTATGGCCAAGTTCAGAAAAGAGGCTTTGTTTTGTCCCAGTCATGACATATTTCTGCAAATAAATTTATAGTTGTTTCAAATGCTAAGACATAAGCATCTCTGGTTCAGAAAAGAGTAATTTATCCTGAGATGGGAAGTTCCATATTAGCAGAATTGACATGATATAGAGTTAAGAGACCTGAACTTCAAATCAGAAGACCTAAGTCCAAAACCTAGCTCTGCTACTCTTTGTGGGAATGAGGATAAATCAGTGAACTTCTCTAGGCTTCAGTCTCCCATAAAATGAGTAGGTTGGACTAAATGGCCTCTGAGGTTCTTTCTAGCTCTTGATCTGTAATCCTATAATCTCTTAAAGAGGTGTAGGTTTACAAAAATCTACACATACTTAAATGAGATATCCAGTCATTCCATCCCTTGGGATGCAAAAACTATTAAAGAAATTATAGGCAAAAAGCTCACAATTGGCCATTTAGTAATATAATATGCTTGTACAATTGAAGGCTGAATCCTCTAATTCTATTAACACAATCTCTCTAAGGAGAAGAAGGTATTGAGGAAAAAATGAGATCTGTTCTGTCTGTGGTCATACATGCAGGTGCCAAGGAGAAGAGAGGAAAAGAGAGGAGAGAAGAGGAAGAAAAAATGTTAAGTCTGGGTATAAGAATTGTCCTACCATTCAGTCCAGTAATCTGCCATGGATACTGGTACCAAGGTACACGAGGAGATAATTCCCTTTGACATTTAACCTAACAGTTTGGAATGTACTCCTCATTCTCGTTTCTCCTTCAATTTCTTTGGCTATTATCAGGATCTGTGGTACTAGAACTATTAGTGGTATACAAAGAAGTTTGTGAATTCTGGTTTTTGGGTTTTGTGTGTGTGTGTGTGTGTGTGTGTGTGTGGCTAAAACCAGAAAGGTGACTGCATCCAAGCCTACTAACTAACAAATATGAAATCCACAGTCTGAGCAGGGAAAAAAATTTTTTTTCTAAATCATGTGACAGTTTAGCTTAATCTATTTTACCCTCACATGGTAAGTCCAGTTCCTGCAATTCCATCAGGCTGATGGAACTGTGAAGACTACTTTAATATTTACTGGATTGTACTAAGATTTGTCAAATCTTCAAGGCTGCTTCATGCAGATATTAACTCTTTCCCTGTACTAACAAACTTGGATTGTGGGTTAGAAACAAGACTGGACACTATTACTTCCGTATGGAGACTCAATAAATATTCTTTAAGTGACTACTAAACTGAAGGCACTTTTTTAGTTTCTATGGGAGATACAAAGAGGAGTGAGGCATTAATTCTCCTTGCCATCATGTTGCTTACTACAGTCTAGCAGGGAAGACCAGATTCATACAAAACTAACTTCAACACAAAGAAGAATGTGATCCAGAATTTCCTTTTACTTCTTTCTGAGGCCGAAAAAACTCAGCCAGGAAAAGGTAATCGTCAATAGATAAAGAATTGCCGAGTGGAAATTGGGAGAAGAAAGACTCGGTACCATGTGAGTGTATCTATTTGGGCTAAAGTGCGGGAGTGTTTTGTGTCTGGTTATTATTTCAAAATCAATAAAGGGCAAAGGCAATACAGCAGATTTAGTCTTTTGCCTGTATTTTGATGCAATAAATATATATATGTTTTTCAAAATCAATATGATGAACTTGCATTGCAGTGTAGTTGTGGGGATAATTATTGTGTAGAGAATGGCAGTTGTTATGTATTGATTACTGCCCTTTGCCAAACATTTGCACATTTCCAATTTTTCCTCTCCTAGATGAGTAATTCACAGTCATTGCAGCAATATTAAAAATTTGTGAGAGAAGATGGATGTAGATGGTACTTCTAAGTTCCACAGTTGCATCATGTTCCTATAGTAATGGGCAAAAAGATAGGGCTACAGATTGGAATGAGTTCAGGCCCCAGAACCTGGAGACAAGGTCAATAGATTTCACCTCCTGAAACATAAATTAACATGAATTGACATGATTTATGGCAGTATAGAAGAGCAGGTAGAGTGCTGGACTGGGAGGCAAGAAGACCCGAGTTCAAATCCTACCTCATATACTTAACTAACAGTGAGACTGGGAGCTAGTTATCTAATATCTTTAAGCCTCAGTTTCTTCATCTGTAAATAGGCATATTACCTATTGTATTCACCAGAGTTGTCTTAAGGCTCAAATAATAAGTATACATATATGTATGTATAATATATTCATATATAATCATATCTATACAATAATATTTATCATTTTATATATGTGTGTATACCCTACAAAACTTAGAGCTTTATAAATGTCAGTTGTTAATATATGAGATTATTTACTGTGGTTCCCAGGAAATAATCAAACAAAAGGCACTTATCAAGTGAATATGGTGTGCTAGGCATTGTGCCAAGTGTTGGGCATAGAAACAATGGTAATAAATAGTAATGGTATTAATTAATTAAATGGTAATAAAAAATAATAAATTGCCCTCAAGGATCTCACATTCAAATAGTTCAGTCATGTCAGACTCTTCTTGACCCCAATTTGGGGTTTTCTTGGTGATGATACTAGAGTGATTTGCTATTTCCTTCTCCAGCTCATTTTATAGATGAGGAAACTGAGGCAAACAGGGTCAAGTGACTTACCCAGAGTCACACAGACAATAAGTGTCTGAAGCCAGATTTGATCTCAGGAAGATGAGAAAAAATTAGTCTTCTAGGTTGGGGGCTCTAGCCACTTTGCCACTTGGATGCCCCTACCTAGCATTCTAACAGTAGAGATGTAAATGACTAGGTACATAACAAGATATATAGAAAGTAAATCTTTCTAAAACATGAGTTAGAGACTTCCAGACTAAGTAGTTTCCAAACTCAGCAAGGAATATAAAGTTCTAAAATGTAACTTACACAATAAGCAGCAATCTTGGAAATTAAAACATTTTCTACATGAGATAGTGTAATGATTGAAGTTTTTTTGGGACCAATGATCTTTGACAGAAAAGAGTTGCTGGTTTTTTGGTGGTGATCTTTCACTCTTCTGGGAATTGCTTGGCATGTAAAACCCTTTAGCAAATATGGATACATACTGATTTGATGACATTCTCTTAAAAATCGTCTCTTTCCCTTTGCTGTGATTATTCTGACCAAGCAGCCACCTTACATTGATTTGGTTTCTCCAGGAGTTCTGTGCAAGCTACTGAACCTCTCAAAGACTCAAGCAACTTCCTAGAATTTATCAACTAAGTCATAGGTGAGATGTGATCTGCTATGACAAAGGAATTTCATTCATTGGGAATTCCCTATACTGAAGAAATCATCGTTGCTCTGAGTATTCACATTTGTGTATTCCATAGGCTTTCTTGGAAAGAGAGATTGCCACCGCCCTCCCCCCACCCCCAACTCCTGATTTCTGTCTCTTGTTTCTCTGATCTGGCCTCCCTTTCTCAACACTTGACCCTTCCCGTCACCAAGATATTGTTTTCTCTTTTGTCCTCCTTTTCATAGTAAAACTCGTAGAAAAATAAAACAAAACAAAACAACACTACATCTGGGTTCTCTATCTCCATTTTCTCTCCTTTCTCAACCTCTTTTAGTCTGGCTTCCAAACTCATCATTTAACTGAACCTGCTCTCTCCAAGCTTACCTCTTAACCGACCAATCCAATGACCTCTTCTTAGACCTCATCCTCCTAGACTTTCTGCATCATACAACACACCTGTCCTCTGCTGGAAATGAAATCTCTTTCCTTTCTGACTTTGTGGCATCACTATCTCATTTCTCCTTCTACTGGTCTGGTCACTTATACACTTCCTTTGTTAAATGGATCAATCATTATCCATCTACTGACCACTATGTATAGGAGTATCCCAGGGATCAGTTCTCAATACTCTTCTCTTCTCTTTCTTTCTCTACTCTCTTTATGACCTCCATATTTTTCAACTATCATATTACCAACTCATATAATCCATATTTTCAACTATCATTTCTATACAAATAACTTGTAGATATACCTGGATATTTATCTGTACATATAAAAATATATGTATGCATATATATGCACATATATTACCAACCTTATTTTCTTTTCTTACCTGTATTATCAATTATACCAAGTACTAATTAGAAATTTCCAACTTAATGTCAGCATCTCAACAAGCATTTAATAAGCACCTTCTTTGTACCAGGCACAAAGGAAAGAAATAAAAGCAAAATATAGGTCCTGATCTTGAGGATGTTCTGAAGGCATCTTAAATTCAACATGATTCATTGTCTTTCCACCAAATCCTCTCTTTTGCATAACTTTCCTATGTCTGTTGAAATTAGCACTATCCTTTCAGTCACTCAAATTGGCAGATTTAGAGTTGTCCTTGATTCTTTTTAGTTAGTCAGTAAACATGTATTTAATACCTACTATGTACCAGGCACTGTGCTAAGTGCTGAGGATACAAAAAGAGGCAAAAGTCAGACCCTGCCCTCAAGAAGCTTACAATCTAATGGGTCAAAAAGCACATAAAAGCACATATGTACAAACAAGCTATATACAAGATAAATCAGAAGTAATTTATGGAGGTAAGACATTAGAATTAAAAGGGGTTGGGAAAGACCTTCTGAATTCAATTAATTGTCAGCTTTTGTAAATTCAACATACACAGCATTTCTCATATCTGTCACTTTGTACATAATCTGACAGTCATACCTCTAGTTCAGACTCTAGCTTATGCAATTGCTATAGCCGCTTAATTGGTATCCCTGCCTCCAGTTCCTTCTCTTCCCAGTCCATCTTCACATAATTGCCAGAGAAATATTTCTAAAGCATAAGTCTGGCCATGTCACTCCCATCTTCAAGAAGTTCCTGTGACTCCCTCTTGCTGTTCAGTCATGCCCAACTCTACGTGACCCCATGCATTTTTGTCCCTGGGGTTTTCTTGACAAAGATATTGGAGTGTTTTGCCATTTCCTTTTCAATATGAGGAACTGAGGTAAATAGGGATTAAGTGACTTGCCCAGGGTCACACAGCTAGTAAGTGTTTGAGGCTGGGTTTGAACTAAGATTTTCCTGGCTCCAGGTCTGGTGTTCTATTCACCTAGGTGCCCCCATTGCCTCTAAGATAAAATAAAACTTCTTTAGTTAGTTAGTGTTTAAGCCCTTTAGAATCTGCTTGCAGCCTGTCTTTCTAGTCTTGTTGCACATGATCCTACTCCACACATCTACATTTGAGTCAAATTGTTCCAGATTTCTTTGCCCCATTTACAAACTTTCATCTCCCATCTATATGCTTTTGCATGTGCTGATCCACAGCGCTACAATGCACTTTCTCCTTTTACTTCATAGAATCCTTAACTGCTCTCCAGGCTTATTTCAAATGCCACCTCCTACAAGAGGTCTATCCTGATTCTCCCTACTTGTTAATGGCCTCTTCCACACCTGGAAAATGACTTTTAATTCATTTTGTATATATTTTGTATTTATTTATCTGAGTTCACAACATTTTCTCTTCACAGAATGTAAAATTGTCGAGGGCAGTCACTATTCCATTTTTTTTTTTGTCTTTGTATCCCCAATGCACATTACAATATTTGGTGCATCAATAAATGCGTCTTTTTGCTATTATCATTGACATTGTTAATGAACTAGTTAGTCTCTTGTGGGATTGGTTAATATAAATCAGTGCCAGGTAGGACCTGACCACCCCAACCTGATCAATGAGACCTTCAAAGCTGAGGATGGTGAACTAGACTCATTTCATGGCTGAAATAATCTTTCCCATTCCCACCTCTTAAGTATGATAGTCATGATTGCCCCTAAACACAGTCCTGTGTGTTCCATGATGTGGTAGAAGAAGCAAGATGGTAGCCTAGGCTGGGAGCAATGGTGGTCAAACTTGTGGAGCTGTGAGGCGAATGATCAAAGACCCAAGCTATATCTAACAAAACCCTCCTGTTCAGGGCCATGACTTGGAGCTGAGTAGTCTCTCATGAGAATTTCTATTGTCCAAACACCAGACTGGAATATTCCACTAAACAAAGATGAACAGAGTTGGCAAATGAAGACAAAGCAATTCTCAAGGCAGCAAGAACTCTAAGCCCACAGTTCTATATTTTGAGCAGTATAAATGATTTGCAGATATACATGAGTTTTAAAAGAACAGTGCTCTTGTAATTGACTTATCTCCAATTTCTTTACATGGTTAACTACTGCAGATTGTGTTCCATGGGAGATATAATTTTATCTAAAGCAGGGATTCTTATAATGTTATTGAATTCTTTGACAATCCCCTTCTCAAAATAATGTTTTTAAATAATTGAAGGAAATGCTAAATTTCATTTTGAGATTATTGAAATAAAGATTCAACTTTCTCCATCCAAATACACAGATATACAGGACTCAAGTTAAGAAACTCAGATCTTAAAGATGGGTTAGTGAAGACTGGGCAGAGAAAGTGGTACAGAATACTAGCTATCTTTAAGGATATGAAGGCCCATCCCTTAAAAGAGGGGTTACATTTTTTTTTCCTGCTTGGGAACAGGTATAGAAGCAGTATAGGATCATACAGTTAGAACTGACAGGAACCCTCATAGATTCAAGTCCCTTATTTTACATATGAGTGAACTGAGGCTTTATTTTACATATGAGGGAACTGACTTCTAAAGTTCCACAGCAGGTAAGTGGAAGGAATTAAAAAATGAGTTCTCCGTACTATTTCCACTTATTCAGTTATAAAGAGGTGAATTTAAGCTATTTAAAAAAATATCCATTAACAATTAAAGCTGTCCAGAATTGGAATGGGCTGTCTCAGGAGATGTTGCTCAGTCATTTCAGTCATGTCTGACTTTTTCTGATCCCACAGTGTTTTCTTGGTAAAGATACTGGAGTAGTTTGCCATTCCTTTCTCCAGATTATTTTACAGATGAGAAAATGGAGGCAAATAGGGTTTAGTGACTTACCCAGGGTCACACAGCTAGTACGTTTCTGAGGTCAGATTTGAACTCAGGTCTTAGGGTAACCAGGTCTGGGGTTCTATCCACTGAACCACCTACCTGCCTCTAAGGAGATAGGTTTTACCTTACTGGATATCTTTAAGCAAAGACTGAGTGATCTTTGGGGTAAGTTATAAAGGGATACTCAGTCAGATTCAAGGTGGCCATGGAGGTACCTTCCAGCTCTGAAATTCCCAGAATTGGAGGGAAAGGAGAATAGGATTCAGTGGGGAGAAGAGCTAGAGGGAAGCATGGAGGGTTTAAGATCAGTAAAGACAAAGTGGTAGGGACAATATGCAAAGTAGGTTGAGAGTGGGAGAAATGAAAGGTGCCAGTAAACGTCAGCCAGTATAATTGATACTGCCTCTAAACAACAACAACTGGCGCCATTTTGTGAATTTTCAGCCCTAGCTTTGTATATCTGTCAGTGTATTTATAGGTAGAATGGAGTGAATTTTTTTGTATTACTTAAGTAATACAGTTTGAAAGAGATAAAAGGAAAGTAAGCTGGGATAAACATCTAGGCTGGCAAAGGGACTTTTCCACCACCAGCAGCAGCTCTTTAACCTTGCCTGAGTAAGCTAGGGACAACAGGACATGGTTATCATCTTTGTAGAATATGTGCCTTTTTCTTCTTCCATTCTCTAGACAGGGTCACAAGGACCCCAAAAGTAAACCCACTCTACTTTGAATTCCAAACTCCTTAGCTAAATCAGGGCATATCCTTTGTATGTACAATGACTTTGCCTGTTGATCAGCCAGGAGCCAGGAGTTCATGGTGGGGTGGGGATGGAGGGAGGAAGGAGTATGCACAGTGGATTTTTGAGTCAGAGACCTTGAGTCAGAATCCTAGCACTAGGCACCTGGGTGACCCTTGACAAGACATTTCAGTTTTCTACATCACATATAAAATGAAGGGGTTGTGCTAGATGACCACTTAAGTCTACTGGCAGCTAGGTGATGCAGTGGATAGAACACCTGACCTGGAGTCAGGAAGATTCATCTTCATAAGTTACATCTGGCCTCAGACACTTAATAATTGTGTGACCCTGGGAAAGTCACTTAGCCCTGTTTGCCTCAGTCTCCTCATCTATAAAATGAGCTGGAGAAGGAAAATTCCAAACCATTCCAGTATCTTTGCCAACAAAATGCCAAATGAGGTTACAGAGAGTCATACACAATTGAACAACATTTTTATCAGTTCTAAGTCTATGAACCAATGAAACTCAAATAATTACAGGATCCTAGCTTTAGATCTGGAAGGGATCTAATAGAACATCTGGACCAAGACTCTTCTTCTCCAGGCATCAAAGTGCACAATGGCTACAGTGTTAGAGTTGGACTCAAGAAGTACTGAGTTCAAATTCTGCCTTAGACCTTCACTAGCTATGTGACCCCATACTAGTCACTTAACTTTTTTCTGCTTCAGTTTCCTCATCTATAAAATGAGGATAAAAATTATACATATGCCTCACTAGAACTGAGAGATGTGCTTTGTGAACCTTAAAATGGTATATGTAAAATGGATGTTATTAGAGATAAAGAAAGTAGGAATCAAGGCTTAGAAACCAAGATGTCTGACTCCAGATCTAATGTGTTTTCTATGGTTTGTATGCCTTGCTGCCTTTTTAGATTTCCTCGTGCATTTGGGCTCAGATAGTCCAAGTGCTTCTTTCTTTTGATACTATATTGCTGATTCAGATGAGTCATCTTTGAATATATAATCACAATTACAGCCAGAGCAAGGCATTTGGGAAGATTTAAGGCATAGGGAAGATTTAAAAGATTTTAAAATTCTGTCCCCTTTATGTTACTGGCTACAGGAGACTCTGAGACTCAACATAACATGTGCAACTTGACTGATCACAAGTAGATTACCATGTATGTGATTTTTGGAAGCATTAAAATATGCTTATAAAATGATATTTTTTTTGCTTTTTGGAGGGGGGGAGGGCAGGACAATTGGGGTTGTGACTTGCCCAAGGTCACATGGATAGTAAGTGTTAAGTGCTGAGGCCATATTTGAACTCAGGTCCTCCTGACTCCAGGACTAGTGCTCTATTCACTGAGCCACCTAGCCACCCCTATAAAATAATTTATAAAAAGGAATATTTTCAAAATGTCCCTCTTTTTGGTTCCCAATCCCTGTTCTATACCCTACATAGCTGCATTTCTTCAGGATCAGATCTGATAATAAAGTGAGATATGTTATTAAAGGTTTTTTTGTTTTGTTTTGTTCTTTTTAACATTGAATCTCGAAAGGTTTTAATATTAGCACCTGAACTCTATTTCCTTATAAATAACAGCTGTAGCTTCTGGGGGCCCACTTTGTCTCTTCAAACTTCTGACAGCTAGCATTTTTATTCTCTATCTAGATTGCTACTTCTTGAGCCATACTAATCTAGTCTAATTTAATATATTTCCTGAATTCTGAACATACCATGGATCATTTTTTGCTCATTCTCTAGAAAGCTCTTTCATTTACACTCCTTCCTCATGCATCTCTTCTGAGTGGAATTTGCCTTTCTGTGAGGAGAGACCTTGAATTTTAAGCAGTCTTGCCTGAAATGTGATCTTTGGGTTTATAGTTCATCTCATTTGAGTCAATTTCCTTATCTCCTAATTGCGTTATCCCTGACCCCATTAGAATTACATACACCATTTCCAGGAGACTCCTTAAGGGTTGGCTGCCGGGGTGTATGATAACAAAAACCTGATCATGGGCAGTCATCACATAGAATTATTTGAGCTTTTCAAGCTGTCTCCTATAGGTTGCCTAAAATATACCCCAGTTCTCTTATTCTAGTTCTGATGGGAAAGACAAAAGAACATCCTGATGGGGGAAAATTAGCCTCCAATACTTGTTTCTGCTATGTAGATGAGAAGGAAGGACAAACAGAAAAAGAACTAGGCATTCTGAGGCAAAGGGTAAATTTATTTAGGGTGAAGAATGGAAATATTGTGCAACAGTTAGGTGCACTTATTCTTGGAGAAAAAAAGCCCAGACCTTAACATTAAGACCCTTGGAGGTGGGACTAGGCAGAAAATGGGATTGGGAATGGGAGTTGGTGGTGAGAAAGGAGGGCCTTGACACAGAAGAATTATGGCTTTGGGTCCTTGAAAATTAGAAGCCTGAAGTGAAGGAAGGGAGCAAATGCAGTAAAGGCTCACAGTAAGAAATGCCAGGTTGGAGGACCAGTCCAGAGAAGAATTACAACCTCTTCGTGTAAACCATCCTTGGTGTCCTGAACAAAGTCATAGTTGTTCCATTCTAGTTATGGTCACTAGAAAAGGTGCTAATTTTTTTTCACCATTATGTAAATTGTAGAGGTTATCTGATAACACCACAGACCCAAACCTATTATTTTTTTTTTCAATCAACTGGGTTCATAGGATCAAGAAAGTAATTAGGATAGATTATTTGGGATTTTCAAAAGATGCTTTGGGGAAAGACTGTTGTAGAGGGTAAAGCCTAAAGCAGAGATTTAAATAGATATTTTAAGGGGGAAATGAATAAGGAATGGATATTAGCTGAGAGCATAAGGGGTGGGGGGGAGAGAGAAAATATTAAGCATTTCTGTAGTGCCTTCTCTGTGCCAGGCACTGTGCTAAGCACTTGTTATAAATATTAGGTCATTTAATCCTCACAACAACCCTTTTAGATACATACTATTATTATCTCCAGTTTCCAGATGAAGGAACTAAGGCAAACAAAGGTTAAGTGACTTGCTCAGGATCACATAACGGGCAGGTATTGAAGGTCATATTTGAACTCAGGTCATCCTGCCTCCAGGTTCAGCAGTCTATACATTGTGCCACCAGCTGCTTCATGGAAGAAGGAAATAAAGAGGGCCTGATGATATGAAGTAAAGGTATGGTAACTGTGGGTAAGATAGAAGATGCTTGAGTGTAGAAATGAAAATGGAAAGGAACTGTGAAAATGAGTCAGACCAAAGAATATCATTGCTAGGAAATAGTTGAGAACCCTTGCTTTGGGAACAATGACCAAACAGAAACAAGTACATCATATGAATGATGTCAGTGAAATCCTCTAGTAACATTTTCCTGTACCTATCCCATCATTATTTCAAGGGTCTATCTAATGCTCAGAAGTTGTGAAAGATATTTAACTCTTCATTATCCATTGCCAATAGGAATTTAGAACTGGAAAATACTTTAGAAATCAGTAGGTCTAACCTCCTTCATTTAAAAGATGAATAAACTGAGGCATAGAGATGAAAAAAAAAAACCCTCTCCCAAGGAGTCGAATTCAAGCATTCTGACTCCAAATCTTTCCTCTATCATACTTCTATGCAACAGAAAATGCAAAATAGTGGACTCTCCCAAAATATTTTGTTTGATTTGGGGATACGTTATATGATTCTTTCAGCTTATTAACCACCACTCCTCCTCCTCTTCTTGTTCTTCTCCTTCTCCTTCTCTTTCTTCTTCTTCTTCTTCTTCTTCTTCTTCTTCTTCTTCTTCTTCTTCTTCTTCTTCTTCTTCTTCTGCTTCTTCTCCTTCTTCTTCTTCTTCTTCTTCTTCTTCTTCTTCTTCTTCTTCTTCTTCTTCTTCTGCTTCTTCTCCTTCTTCTTCTTCTTCTCCTTCTTCTTCTTCACCTTCATTTCTATTGCTATCATTATTACCTAATTAACCAGTAATTTTTCCTTCATTACCACCTGACTGGGCTGTTGAAATCCAGTTTCAAATGGGATCATATAATCATAGATCCAGAGAAGGAAGGAACTTACAAGGCCATCTTGTCCTTAATTAGGAAACTGAGGTCCAAGCAGGTTACATGATTTGTTCAAGGTCACACAAGTAGCAACCATAAAATGCAGGATTCAAACTCAAGTCTTCTGCCTCCAGGACACCATGTTGCAATAGCCTCCTAACAGGTCTTCCCAAAGCCATTTACTCTCCTTTCTCTAAGCTATCCTTTGAACGTCTCTTCAATCTTGTCTTCCTCATACATAGATCGGGTCATGTTAGTTTTCTGTTTGATAATCTCCAGTGGCACTCTGTTGTATACTGAGTAAAGTTCAAATTTCTTTGCCTGGCATTAAAGGACCTCTACCTTTTCAGTCTTATTTCATATTACTCTTCTTTCCTCCATGTTCCAGCCTAACTGAACTATTTGCCATTCCAACACATATCCTGAACTTTCCTATTTCTATGCCTTTGCTCATGCTGCTTGCTCTGTGTAGAATGCCTCTGCCAAAAAAAATATATTAAATTTCTACCCATTCTTTAAGCCCTATTCAAATGTCATCTCCTCCAGGAAGTCTTCTCTGATCCCTTCCCCTCTGCAAATTGGCAGTGACCTTTTCCTCCTTGAAACTAATGTAATACTCCATTTATATGCATTAATCAAGTATAAATTTATTAACAGATGCCATAGGGATTTGAGAGGCATCATGATGTTGGGGAGAGTTGGCCTCATATTTAGAAAGACCTGGGTCAAATCCCACTTCTGATACTTCTTAGCTTTGTAAAGTGGGGCAAGTCACCCAACCTCTAAGTGCCCAAAGCAACTCTCTAAGACTTTATGACTATAGTTCTGCATTTGTCAGACTGAGTTGATAGAGGGAGTTCCTTACACTGGCAAAATAATAAAACAAGACCAAAAAATAAAGTTACTTGCTTATGTGTCCGTCATCTTCTCTCCATTCACAGGCCTAGTTCAGGCCTTCATAAATTCTCAGCTTCCCATACTTAATTAATTTATCTGATTATAGTGTCTTCCCTCTGATACATTGTCCAAAGAACTCCCAAGATAACTTGCCCCAGTCACAAGACTGACCATGTGACTCTCCTGCTCAAAACATTCAGGGGCTAACTATTGCCTATGGAATGAAAAACAAACAGAAACATATTCATCAGCTTGACATGTAAGGCCCTTCCATTCAGCTCCTCTACCATTACAGCCCCTTTCTAGACTCTAACCTCCAATATGAATCATATCTTATACAAACTTTGTATCTTACCTAGTGCCCAACTTAGTTCATTATACAAAGCAGAATCTTAATTTACTGAATTAAATAATTTAGGCATACTAGAGTCCAGATTTTTAGATTTAACATGAATTTATTAAACCCCGACTATGTGCCAAGCAATGTACTAAATATTTTACAAATACTAATTCATTTTATATTCACAACAACCTAAGTAGGTAAGTGTTATTGTTATTATCTCTAATTGAGTAGGTTGGAAGAAGGAAAGTACTAAAGCCTCAGAGGGACAGGAATATCTTGAAACTAGGCTTAAAAGTCAAAAGGAGGCTTTCTTTATAGAACTATAGGAGAAAAAGTATTGTAATCACATACAGTAGTTATTACTCTAATAGGAACTTAAAGACTGCATGATTGTCCATTTCTCCCTGGTACAAAGGGGCATTTAAAAGTAAATCAAACAGGTGAAAATAAATAATTTTTATTGTAAAAATTGTCTTGATCCTAATTGCTAAGAATTGACCTAAGTGGCCTGATAAGACATCTTTGACTATAGAACTTACAAAATATATTTGTTAACAGTAATATGTAGATAATTCTTATACTTTATGTAAGGATTTCAGTTAGTGTTTCATATTGGGACTGCAGAAGACCCTACATCCTCACTTTAAATCTAATTCCTGGAGTGTCTGTCTGCCTCTGACTATCTCTATCTCTCTGCCTCTCTGTCTCTGTGTCTTGTTCTCTCTCTTTCTCTGTCTGTATGTTTGTATCATGGAACATTTACCTCTTTCAGACTAGAATTGGATGGGCCATGGTGATTTGGCCCATCCAAATATATACATATGCTTCTTTTTCCCTGGAGTTATCAAAATATGATGAATTAGCAGGTGCAGAGGATGTCGAAAGAGGCAGGAGACTTTGAGGAGCTCCACATCTGTTTTAAATAGTTTGAAACTCTGAAATGTACTATTGGAGACATCAGGAAGGGGTTAGCCATGGTCTTGTCAACCAGACAAGTCCTGGGGGCTTTAATTAGACCAGTCATGTCTCTCAGGCCTTGTCAAAAAAATAAGGAAAGGTAAAAGCAGGGGACAGCAAAGGCGCCTGTATTTGGCTTTTTGTTATTTTCTTTCAATTTTTTTTTCTTACTCAGTGTCATTCACAGTTGAATCCTTTTAAGACACCTGCGCCTTTCATCCTTTCCTGGGCTTCCTTTTCACTAGATGAGTCATCCAGAATACATGGTAAATTCATCATTTTGGCAACCATGGGACAGTCATTCCAAGCTAATTAGGAGCAGCACTCATAGAGAAGCAACAAGATTAACCTGGGAGAGAAATATAAAGGAGGTTGCTGCCGGGCTCCATGAAGTTTCTTCCAATAACACTAGGGAATGTTCCATGCTCCCATAGCTTAGCAAGGATCCAATGTAGTGTGGCTTTGAAACAGATTTAGGACAGCAAGAAAAAGGGAGCAGTCTTAGTCTTTGCACGCACAAAGACCAGACTTTTATCCAAAGGTCATAGATATAGATCTAGAAGGAATCTTAGAGGCTAGCAGCTACAGGTTCCCCATTTTACAAATGAGGAACAGAGGGGTGGAGTGAATTGCCCAGACTCATGTAGATAGTGAGTATCCAAGGCAGAATTAAAATTCACTTCTCCCTGACTCTAGGTCATCTAACTGTCTTTCTGTTTTAATGGAGAGATACACAGAGATCCTATAATAAGGACTACTAATATTGTAGATTAAAATTAATCCTTATTCACAAAATGTCAGTAGATGGTTGATATATGAAACTCTCATCAGCATCGATATGTTTTAGTCTGATTCTCCTTTTATAACCCCACATGTTGCAATAAAATGCCTTTTGTAGTTTCACTGAGCATATGAAGAGAGAGGCATGGAATTCCTGCTCTTAGAGATATTAGTATGCTAAAGAATGTGACCGGTGTTTAAAACTGCAACTAGGTGGTGTGGTACATAGAAAGCCAGGCCTAGAGTCGGGAAGACCTGAGTTCAAAGGTGGCCTCAGACACTTACTAGCTAAGTGACACTGGCCAAATCCCTTAAGTCTGTTTGCCTTGGTCTACTCATCTGTATAATGAGCTAGAGAAGAAAAAGACAAAGCACTCCAGTATCTTTGCCAAGAAAACCCCAAAATGAGGTCATGAAGTGTCAAATACAACTCAAAAATGACTGAACCAAACGAAAGTGTTTAAAAATATAGTAACCCCCATTTTCATACTAATGCAGTGCTCACATAGAAGTTCACAGCAAAGTGAAAAAAGCGAGTTTAAAGAAATAATTGAATGCAACCAGTGAGTTTGCTCGACATGTAGCTAGGAAGTCTGAATCCTACCTCAGACACTCAATACCCTAGGACAGGCCATTTAACATATTTGTGCAGTGAGTCCTTTATCTGTAAAATGGAATTGGACTTAATGGCTTCTGAAGTCCCTTCCAGGTCTAAAATTCATCTCATGAACTAGAACTACAATCCCTTAGAGTAGCCTCTGTGGCGATGATAATTAATCCAGATATTTGGAAAGGGTAAGACTCCATGTTTGTATATTGGTGGCACTCTTTAAACCCACGTCTGGCTATTCCAATGAAACGAGTTCATTTAATGTAACTTTTTGTCCGCATAAAGAAAAAACGTCGCAGAGTGTTTTTCGTAAAAACGAAAAGCAAAATAAATGCTGCTCACACTGGGAGATAATTAAAGCTTGGGGAGGTAACGTTCATATAACTATTTGAGGGAACACTGGGTCTACCTAAAAAAGTCTCAGGACGTGGTAATGAAATGGATAGCAAACAATGAATAATATTAATTTGACTAAATAAAGAGGAATCATGACACAGATAATCCCAAACCCTGTACAATTGAGGGGGGAGGAGTTTCTTTCTGGCTTTGGAATATGTTATATGACATTTTACATCAGAATGAACTTCCAAATTTGGGCTAATCTTAAAACTGATTTGTTTTCCCTGAGGACACACATTCACACCAACGAACACAAGCAAATGGCCTGAAGGCAAAGTGGGTATCAGAGGCATACTAGCATTTGCCATAGATAAGCAATACTTGTATAATATGCATACTGTACTGATAATAACTGACATTTTAGACAGTGCTTTCAATTTTCTATAGGGTTTTACATGTATTATTTTGTTCAGGCTTCACCAAATCCCTTTCAGATGTGCACTATGGATTTTATTATCCTTGTTTTATAAATGAGGAACTGAGGCCCTAGAGAAGTTCATTTTCATTGATTTGTCCTTAGCCAAATGATTGAATATAAGAAGCAAGATGTGAACCCAAGTTTCCTGACTTCAAGCTTAGTGTTCTGTCCACTGTACCATGCTGCCTCAATCATCATATCCTGGCTAAATCATCTCCATTTTCCAGATGGATTAATATGTCATTTGTTGTCTTTTCCTATACTTACCCCTATCGCTTTCTCCAAACATATCATTGTCCTTATATTAAAGTATAGTTATAGTATTGATCAGTTTGCTTTCAATTTACTGCCATATTTCTCCTCAGTGGAGGAATTCAAATAAAATGGTCAGAGTTACCATCTACCGTTTTTTCAGCAAGCCCTCATTTCTGCATAATTCTTAATCTTTGTAAGGTATATTTATTTTCATAGGAGCATAAGATCTTAGATTCAGAGCTGAAAGGCACCTTGGAAGTGATCTGGTCTAAATCTTCTCATTTCATAAATGGGAAAAAAAGGAGGAGTTAATAAAGGTTAAATGACTTGTCCAAGGTCACACAGACTATAACTAGTTTTCTGCTATGTAGAAAGTAAGCCCCTTGAGAGCAGAGACTGTTCGTTATTATCTTTTTATCTAAAGTGCCCAGTACAGTACAGTGCTGGTGCTTAATAATTTTTTTTTTAGTTTCAAAATCTCTGAAGGATCATGTATACTTTTGCCTTAATGAAAGGATCCTCTCCCTTTTTTTTTTCTTCCTGAAAAGAGTCTTGCAACTTGAAAGTTGTCATCTTTTCTCTCCCTCATTTTCTCTGTTCTTTCGGATGACTTGTCTCTAAGATTCTTCCTATTTTTCTGGCCTCCTACTATTAAGGTGCTCAGGGAAGCAGCTAACATCCCATTTATCAAAGTGCTTTATGTTTCTGTTTCCTAAACCAAGGGAGCAATAATAAATACCAAGAAGGGAAGGTGCCTGTCCCTGTGTGTTAGTATGGGCAAAAGACAATGGAATAGAACATGAGCACTAATTCCTCTTGATCTTCTTCTCACCCTTAGTTTTCTACCTGGTGAAAAGAGAGGACAAGGAGGTAGTTAAAAGGGGGCCTGGACCGGATTCATTAAGTGGATGTTTTTGTTGTCTCCAGTGGGATTTCTCTCAAGCATGCCCTATAGTGTTCAGCTGTTATGATTAGAGATAACAGTCAAGTAATAAAAGAGACCTTCAGACCTTCCTCATGTTAGCCTTTATTAAAGCAGCACTAAAGTGATGTCCCTAGAACACTAAAGTCTTGTTCCTCAAATCTTTTCGCTAGGTGGGGAAAAGAGTGCTTAATTTTTTTCAAATATATTTTTTTATTTTTTAAATGTTTATTTATTTACTTGCCTTTTTTTTGGAGAGCAATTGAGGTTAAGTGACTTGCCCAAGGTCACAAGGCTAGTTTTTGTGTTAAGTGTGTGAGGCCAGATCCGAACCCAGGTCCTCCTGACTCCAGGGCCGGTGCTCTATTCACCGTGCCACCTGGCCACCCTGAAAAGAGTGCTTTAAAATGGCCTACAGGATCCAGTGGCAGAGTTCCCTTCCCTAGAATCAAAGCAAAATTCCTTGCCCAAAAAGGGAAGAAGGAAAAGAACTGAACACAGAGGTGGAGAGTGTATTGGCCTCAGTGTTGGAAAACATTCCCTGTTCTTGAGCTGCCTAGATTCCCATTGCCTTTTTATTCTGACACATCCAACACCTGTGTCAGCTATGGTGGAGCAACTCCTTACCACCCCGAGAAAATAAAAGCAGTCTGAGCTCGAGTTGCTCTGAGGTCACACTACTAGTAAGTGTCTGAGCTAGGATTGGAATGCTGGAAGACCTGAGCTGAAAGACTGCAGCATCTTATCTATCACACCAAAACACCTGCCCAAAAGTTCATCTTTGCCTAGTCCCTCTAGAACAGTTTCATTCCCTTTCTAACCTGATCTGAACCCCAGACTTTAAGTCTTTCTTATGCAGGCTCAAATCTCTAAAGTCCTGGTAACCACTAACATGCTAGATTCATCCTTTGAGTTTTCCCTACAAATGCCTTAATCTTCTCTGTAATGTTCTAGTGTTATTCATATGGGGACAAGGTAACAGGGTTCCATTGTTGTATTTATGGATGGAAAGAAACCTTGAACCTTGAGTTACGATTAAAAGAGTAAAAATGACAGAGTGAAAAGACAACCCTACTTGGCATCAAAAGACCAAGGTTTGAGCTTATTTACTACCATATATCAAGGTCAAGAGTTCATAGCCTGGGAATTAATTTCAAAGACATCAGTTGACCAGAGTCACCCTCTACTATATTACATTGGCATCAAACCCTCCTTCCTACTTTATCTCCTCCTTTCCCCCTCAAGTGTACTGTTCCCAAGCTTCCTACTTAGAATGTAAATAAACTGGATGAAGGCATTTAAGGTGGGCTCTGGACAAATAATTCACATTTTTTTCATCTGAAAAATGAGGACAATAAAACACTACCTGCTCCACAAAGTTGTGAGCAAAGACATTTGCAAAGCTATGAAATAAGGAGATTGCATTAGGTGCCAATTCTAAAATCCTAAGATCCTCTGTTTTCCTCTCTGATGGCTCCTTTTTATACCCTTAACAGTTCAAGACCGTGACATTTGTTGTAGTAAAAGGCTTTTACCTCTAGGCTAGTGTGGCATTTTTTTTTCCAGTGAAAAGCAAGTCTTCCTTACTTTTCAAGGATGTGCCTAGAAAAATATTTAGGTCTGACAGAGGAAATGTCTTGCTATAATGAAAAAAAAAATATTTTGCATTTGTATACCTCTTTCCTCCCTCAGAGCTCGAAGCATTTTACAAGCATTATACACATTGATCCTTATAGCTCCCCTATGAGAAAGAGTTGGGAAATATGCTCTGAATAAACATCTTATTAGATTATTTAGAAGACAACCACAGAGCTGTATATTTATATACATATATTCAGGTTCTGTTTTCTAAAATGAGGACAGGAGAGAATGAAAACTGCAGCTGGCAATCTGGCCTGAATCCCAAGCCATTTCAGGATTGTTTCCACGCTGCTCAGTGGCAGACCCAGTGCCAGAGCCAGACTGGCAAACTGGGTAGGAGAATATTGTCTAATGGGACCTTCATGGGTGGCTCTTTCCTTCTGAGATAGAGGTCCTCTTTATGGGCCTTCTGACCACATATATTTTTCTGCTTTTAGCTCAGTTCTGAAAAGAATCAAAGTAAAAGCATAATCAGGACTCAGCTTGGTATTGGGGTTGGATTTGGAATCAAAAAGGCCTGGGTTCATATCCACTTGCTACCAGTATGACCTTGGGGAATCATTTAAACTCTATGAACCCCAGGTTTTCTCAACTGGAAAATGAGGGATTTGGCAAGGATAACCTCTAAGTTCTGTTCCATCTACAATTGTATATATCCTGTTAGCCAAACTAATAGGAATGAGGGTAAGGGGAGAGGATGAGTGGGACAAATAAATAAAAGCAGACCCCCAACTAAGAAGAGGTCAGCATCTAGGTGGCACATGGGGATAATATATATCCACCAACCCCAGTTGGAAAACCTGAGTTCAAAACCAGCCTCAGACACTTGTTAGCTTTGGGGCCCTAGATAAGTCATCTAACCTCTGTTTGCCTTGGTTTCCTCAACTGCAAAATGGAGATAATGATAGCCCCTACCTCCCAGGGTTGTTGTGTGGATCAAATGAGATAATATTAGTAAATCACTTAGCACAGTGCCTGGCAGATGCTGTATAAACACTGGCTATTATTGTATTTGACTCTGTATAAAGCTTGTAGGGTGATGAAAGAGAAAGAGGAATATAGTGCAATATACCAAGCTTCTAAGGGGATGAATTCTGCCCATGGTTCTTATTATCATGCCTTAAAAGCTGTTCATTACTCCTATGCTGCATGGTATTCTGGGTTTCATACTGAGATTGGTCCACTACTAGATGACTGGCCTTGAGTCTACATTGAATATTTTTGCATTTGTTCTCTTTTTGACAGCTGAACAATTTCCCCACTGCAGGCCAGGAGAGTTGGCAGGATTGAGCGAGTGTTTTGTTCTATCAGAGATCACTGGCCTGGGAATTCAACAAAACAATCTAAGGTCCTGTTAACCCAGCTGTAAGCCTTTTGGGAGATTGACAGGGCAAGTTGCAGGAAGGGATCCTAAGAGCATATCTATGTGCAGTACATTTAGAAACATATACAGAAAGAAAATATCTCCAATAAAAATACCATGACAATCATACAACAAGTTTGGATGTGGAGAGCTGAAAATGGACCTTTTCCAAGGTATTAGGAAGATTATGCTAACTGAGCATGTGATATGACTGGCTTCTGAGAAAGGAGAGGCAGTGTGCTCTGCCCCCAGCCCTAGGCTGTGCTTGTCTCCTTGTGTAAAAATGCCAAATGCTGAGTAGAGACAATGTCCTTGGTACTGATGCCTAGACCTGGCTGGGGGTCACCCCATGAATCTGTCATGATGCTTTTTTCCTATACTTTCCTATACATATTTGTAGAAATAGGCTGAAGATGCTCACTGTTTCAGGAGAACATGGGTGTGTTTCAATCTCTTCCCCTGTTCCCCAGAAAAGAAAATATAAATTTGAGGAAAGTATAACAAATACATATTAGTCAGTCTTCCAAGGATAGGGAGAAAGGTAGAGTCTTATGTGGGATGGGACATAAAAAAAGGGATGCCCCTATATGACTCAGCCATCACGATCACACTAAAGAAGAATGGGGGGGGGGGCGGCCAGGTGGCTCAGCGAGTAAGAGCACCAGCTGCAGTGTTGGGATGACCTAGAGATCGAATCCAGGGCTCAGACACTCAGCACCACACCCAGAAATAACTGGCCATGTAACCTTGAGCAAGTTACTTAACCCCAATTGCTTTATAAAAAAAAAAAAAGAATGGGGAACAACAGCCTATCCCTAAAATTCAGAGGCTTTCCCAGTTGCCCATGATTACTGTATCATGCTGAGTCATTGAAACTTTCATGGAAACAGGATAGTAACAGCTAGTGGCGGGCCTCCCCAAGGTCCTTCACTGGGAAATTACAAGGCTAGGCCAGTCAGTTCTAGAAATCTGAATTGACAAAATGAAGAGGAAGCCTATGCCTTCTAGTGTCTGTCCATACTAGGCTGCTCACTGGGTCCTAACACAGGGGAAACGTGAATTCATTTATCCAATCAACAAGAAGTGTTTACTGATTTGCATGCTATGTGTACTAGACATGGTGCTAAATACTGAATGGAATGATAGATAGATAGATAGATAGATAGATAGATAGATAGATAGATAGATAGATAGATAGAT
>NW_027186296.1:59898771-59997411 GCF_028583685.1 Petaurus breviceps papuanus | reverse complement strand
GATAGATAGATAGATAGATAGATAGATAGATAGATAGATAGATAGATGATAGATAGACACAATACATAATATACATAGAATACATAATAATATACATATATCTGCATATATATATGTATACATACATATATAATATGTATCGATCATCTATTTTACATAATCCCTGCACTCAAGAACTTTATATTCTGTTTGGGAAGTAAAGGTATGAACATGAAATACTTTGGTGCTTGTCAGTAAACAAGGGAATGATATAAGTGCTATAAAAAGTCAGGAAGGGAGTAGCTCAGTTGGGTGGTGGAAGAAAGACCTTGTTGGAGAAGTGAGACTTAAGCTGGGCCTCAAGATGAACAGGATTCGAATAGATGGAGAGGAAAGGGACAATGATTTAGATAAAAATGGGGGTAAACGCCAGCCTAACAAAAGGTTTCTTTTCAGAAATGAATTTGACAATTATGGTGGGGTCCTACCTTTACTGGCGTCTTATCTTTGGACATCATTACATGGAAGACTGAGAAACTTGAGCTTTGTATGGTGACCAGTGAGGTTCCACTGGAGGTTCTCAATGAAACAGGTCATTGGATCCAAGGATTTAGAGCTATAGGAAGCCTTAGGGACAAAACCATTCTTTTTAGAAATGAGGACAACAGGACTGTGTTGGCAGAAGTGATGTGCACATGGTCACAAAGGGAGCAGGGAAAGGAATCCAAATTCTAACCTAAGCCCTCTGATTCAAAATCCAGTGCACTTCCCACTAAAAGAAAATGACTTTAAAAGATGAGTTGCCTCATCTCTCTCCTCCCCAATCCATCTTCCATCTATCTATCAAAGGGTTATTCCTAAAGTGCCAGTTGGAACATATGACTACCCTACTTAGTAAGTTTCAGTGTCTCCATCAAATAGAAACTCCTTTGTTTGACTTTTCAAAAACTAACGAGGCTCCAAACTAAATTTTCAGGATTATTATACTTTACCCCGTACTCCACTGCCTCGGTGCACACTTAACTAGATCTCTCTTGTTTCTTGGACAGGACACTCAATATTCTATCTCCACTTCTTTGCATAAGGTCCCTCTTACATTGCACCCCTTCTTTGCATCTGCCTCATGTAGCTCCTAGCTTTTTTTCAAAGAACAGCTCAAGGGCCACTTCTTTTCCTGATACCCCAAACTGCTAGTCCCTCTCTCCCAAAATTATCTTGTATCTACATAGCATATATTTTATATATACTTATGGGACTACATGCTAAAGCTCCTTGAGGGCAGGGGTCTATTTTATACTTTATGTCTCTAGCACCTAGCATATTGACAAACACATAGTAGGAGCTTAACATATACTTATTGATTTATTGATTAATTACTATCCTAGGAATGTAGAATAGTGGTATCAAACTCAAATAGGAGGATTTCTGTGGGTCAAATATTGCCTTAGAAAACCACAAATTAACATTATCTATGTTGTATTATACTTTTATTTATTTTATTAAATATTTCCCAATTAGATTTTAATCTGGTTCTGGTGCTCTCTGGAGTTTTACAGGCTGCATATGAGACAATGAGGATGTAGATTAGGATAATAGCAATGAGAATAAACTAAAAGAATTGATAGGGAAATGTTTTCATAGAGCCATTGAATTTTAGAATTAACAAGGACCTTAGGGATTATCCAGGTTAGTTGTCTTTAACTATATGTATGCATGTTATGTGTATGTATTATCTATGTATGTGTGTATGTATTTACCCATCCATTCATCTATCAGTTTATCTATTTCTCTTTTTATCAATCTATCTATCTATCTATCATATTTTAAGTAGCTCCTCTGTTCTTGACTTGAAGCCTTTGATTGTAAGTGTGGGAATGGGTTGCTATGGACTAGTGGTAGGCAAATGTTCTGTAGGGGGAACACAATAAAGTCAGATGAATTAAAGGCAACATTTATTAAGCTCTTACTTTATTATACAAAGCAGTGAAAATACAAAAATATAACAGTGCCTGCCCTCATGGTAGCTTCATTCTACTGCAGGGGGGTGGGGGGCACAGGGCAGGAGGAAGGAGTCATGAAGCATACAAGTAAGGGAAACACAAATACAAGAGGCTTTGATGGTCAGGAATCTGAAAAAAAGGAGAGAGGCAAGCAGAATGCAGGGGCATATATGAGAAAGGAGAGGAGGCCTAAAGTCAATAATTGATCAAAGCATATCAATTGAATAGACAAGCAAGTGCAGAAAAAAAACAGAAAGATAACCCAAGAGGAGATCAGATACAAAGGGAACTGAATTCCTAGGCCAGGGAGGAAAGGTAGAAGGGTAGGAATTGGGTAACATCAAAGAGAAAAACAGGAACACAGATCACCATCTATGCTAGCACTCCACCTGCATCTATTTTTTAAGAATGTTACTTAATGGGATGGAGCTGGTAGAAATCGGCAGCTGGCAAAGACACAGCATGCAGCAATGGAGAATCTGCAGTAGCAAATCCTGGCATAATCCCAGGTTGGAGATGAGGCCATCATGAACATGGAGGTTCACATGGGAGTAGAATAATGTTATACTCTCACCAAGAGATAAAAAAAATGTGCTTTCTCCTCTGAGTCTTCGAGGAATAAATGGTTGTATCCTCCAGAGCCAAATAGTATCAGGATGAAATAAAATGTCAATAGAATAAAGTGGTTTTTTTTTAATACAACCATATTCCTATAAAGAGGCAATTTCTTTCTCAGTCTTCCTACAACTGAGTGGGTTTGGCTTTACTACAACATGAGACTTAAGGATCTTACTTAACTGCCCATTCATTAAAACAAGCCTTCCTCCTTTGATTAAAGGAGGGGAGTTCATATGGCAAAAGTGGCATATACTGTGACATAAGGTAACTAAATTGGTTGGTTTTGCTTCAGGGTTGGGGAACCTGTGGCCTCAAGGTCACACCTTAAGTCCAGTTCTTTGACTGAATCCAAATTTCATAGAACAAATCCCCTCAATAAAAGAATTTGTTCTGTAAAACTTGAACTCAGTCAAAAGGCTGCACCTAGGACCTAGAGGGCCACACATGGCCTCAAGGCCACAGGTTCCCTACCCCTGGCTTAGATATTTATCTTTGTTGTGAGCAATGGTTCAGCTGGTGGTGATGGCATCATGGGGAATGACAATGGGGTAAAGGAAAAAGAAAATAATAAAACTTAACTTAGAAATTCACCATTAATACATAAATTTAAAATAACTACTACTACCAATAAGTAGCTTTGAAATAATTGAACTATCATCTAACTTGACCAGTGCTTCTCTTCTCTACACCCTGCTACTTAGGCAAAGCTGCTATAGAAACACAAATAGCAATAGGGGGTGAAGAGGAGAAGCAGTGCCTGAAAAGTTTATAAAGTGAAATAGCATTTCCTGAACACTGGAGGACCAAATGACCTGTATTTGTATAGTTACAAGTCCCAGGTGCAATGTCTTGTGGAACAGAAAGCATGACTAGTGTGGTCTTCCAGACATAGTCTATGGGCCAATCTAACCATAAAAGCTTATCTTTAATTTTAATGAAAACAATTGAAACTTTGCCTACTTGTGGTGCCTGCTGATGATCATTCAGGCTTCCAAAGTATCTCTCACTCAGACTAGGACACAGTCAACCCAGCACTCTGTACCCAAGAGCCCACAAAAGAGCAATTCTGATTCTGTTCTTACAAGCCTGCCAACCTTGCATCCAGCCTGCTCCCATCTCATAGAGGGAAGGATCAAAGATGACTTTTTGATTTTTGAGTGTCTAGTTCTCTCTTCCAGACCTTCACCTGCAAACCGCCATCCAGTTGAACAATCACAGTAGAAAGGGAGCCCTGCTATCCTTGATCACCAACCATAACTTCCACCATTTTGGCAGGGTAGACACCTTAACCAAATCAGCAAGGCATCCTAAGGGAAAGAGAGGAACCCATAAGGATCAAGTGGGCTAAGCCCCTACCACCTCAAAATCCTCAGGCTTAGGTCTAGAACTCCACTCTCAGGAGCCCAGGGAGGATTAGTACCTGCAGGCCTCCAGTCCTTTCTACAGGCCATCATCTAGCAAAGCTACACTGGAGATACAACCTGCCAACTTTCTCTGTAGGTGCTACAGCCCTGCATCCTTAGCAGCAATGGCTTATGAAGACCCAGAAAAGAGTTCTTACCACCAAAGTCTTTGGCATTGTCAAATGGCTCAACATACATGAGTCAGTTACTCAATAAATATTTATTACACACCTGCTATGTTCCAGGCATTGTGCTAAGTGCTGGTGATACAAAGAAAAGTGAGACAGTCCCTGTTCACAAGGAGCTCACGGTCGAACAAGAAAGACGACATGCAACCAGGACTATATAGGATGGTTTGGAAATAATCAACAGAGGGTAGGCACTAGAATCAAGGGGGATTGGCAAAAGGTTTCTTGTAGGAGGTGGGATTCTAGCTAGGATTTAAAGGAAGCCAGAAGGGAGGAGATGAGGAAGGAGAGCATTCTAAGCATGGGGGACAGTCAGAGGAAATGCTTAATGTCAGAAGTGTCTTTGATGAATAGCAAGGAGAGCACAGGATACATAGAGGGTGGGATGTAAGACATGAGAATGAACAGGTGGGTGGATGGACAAGTGTTATGAAGGGCTTTGAATTCCAAACAGAGCATTTTACATTTGATCCTGGGAATGATAAAGAGCCCACTGGAATTTATCGATTCCCCAAGTAGGATAGTCAGACCTATACCTCAGGAAGATCACTTCGACAATTGAGTGGTGGATGGACTAGAGTGGGGAGAGATTTGTAATGGTGAGACCAGCCAGCAGGGTATTGAAGTAGTCCAGTTGTAAGGTGAGGGAGTAATGTCAGAAGAGAAAAGGGAGCATATGTGAGAGATGTTACAAAGATGATTTTATAAATGGAAATGACACTAAGGATTCATTACAATAAGCCTTGCCACTGAACCCTGTCTTTCCGTTCAACTTGCAGCTGAAAGCTCCTCTCTGTGTTGTGTTACTCTACTAGAAGGTGAGCAATTTGAGGGAAGGGACTGCCTTCCTTTTCTGTTTGTTTCCATAGCACTTAGCACCCTGTTTTGCACAGAGCAAGCACTTAATAAATACCTTCTCATTCACGCATTTTCATTTACTTATTTTCTTCCAAGTCTAATCTATCTTCTTAGGAATGAATCCTCATTGAGCCTTTAATATTACCATCTTTTTTCCCCTATAACATATTACATCTTCTCTTGGTATCAATATGTAAAGGGAAATTTAATTCCTTGCATGAAAGTCATAGTAACTTCTAAGATACCCTACCTGGAAGGATCCTCTCTTTGATGGTATGTGTTGTTGGGCTTTGAAGAAGTTGGGGGGAGACTTATACTCTGGAAAATGATACAACATAGCATCTGGAAGTATGACCATTGTGGTCTTCCAGATAGTTTGTGGGCTGGTCTAAACTATAAACATTGGATGTGCAGCTGCTATGAACGAATACTAAGAAGGCTCACAGGAAACACTGGAAGAAAATAAAAGAGAGAGAAGAGAGGAACTGATGTTTTCTTGGAATGGTTTTTTTAACTGATATAAAATTACTGATTGTGTCATAAAAGCACTAGGCAGATAACTTGGCCTCCCCCACTGCTGCCAGTTTAAATAGGGAACCATATGCTTGTATCCTAAGGGACTGAGTGTGGTAGGTCATCCAAGCAGCTCTGCATGGCTGTGAGTCATAGAATATCACAGTTTCTAAAGAATTAAAGTTGTGGTTCACTCAAAGGTCAATGACAAAGCATATGGTAGACATGAGAAGCCTGTAACACATTACAAACAAGATATCAGAGGAGAGAAGATGCATAAAAGATGGCATCAAAGAAACGTGTGTCCAGAAAAAGGATTGGTAGTGCTGCAAGATGGACAATACAAGTGTTCCACTGGCATCTGTTAATGTCAAGAGAAGTAGAAGAAGGCCCCTAGCAATTAGGTGGACTTCCTATAAAAGATTTATGGGAAGACAAGAATGAAAATCAACCAAGATGGGTAGACATGAATGAAATGTTATCTAAATGATTAGAAGGAACAGCCATGAAGTCACACATCCATCAAAGTATCAAAGAAATCTTGAAATAGTTCTCAGACTAAACAGTTTAAGGACCACTATGACCAATTTAATCCTACCACTGGATAGAGGGAAGGATGAGCACAGGAAATTCTTGCACAAGGAACCTTCTTTGACCAATGCTGGGTGGCACTTTTTCTGCAATTTATGGTTTTTAAAGAATTTCTTAGCACTTTGAGAGGGTAAGCTATTTGTCTAGAATCACAATATAGCCAGTTAAACATCAAAAACAGTTCTTTAGTCAGGGGTGTGCTGATACATACTCAACTAGCTCTCTGAAGCACTTATACATTTTAAAATTGAGTACGCATCATTAACATTTTCTCCATCACTCTCTTAAGTTTACACAATCAACAGGAAAACAATAAATCAAGCCCTGATTGTAGCATTTGCTGAGGTGTTAGTATTCACACTAAAAATTTAACAGGCAGTTCTTGAGAGACTTTGGAAACCTGACTCCAACACACCTTTGAAAAACAATTTTTCTTAGTTCTAATCATAGTTTTTTCTGCACTATTTCCATGTTGCCTGTCAATTCTCCCTCTAACAAGATTAATTTGACTAAAATAAACCTGTGTACACAGTGTTGGAAATTCAGAAGTGAAAAACCAAAAGCATCTGTAAATCTTTACTATTATGTATACACAATTGTTCTATATTGGACTGGTCCTCACCTCACCACCACACTATACTTGTTTCCTTTTTCTGATTCCACCAAGGCTTTTGTACATTATGGTAGTATGGATCTGGCCTGAGATCAGACTTTTTCTCTTCTCACAGTTCAACATATTTTATGTGAATTTTTTGGATTCATATAAATTAAAATCTTTGCACTTGTAGGCATATATTTGCCAAAGGTTTGTGTCTAGGGACTTTAGGGACATGAATCCATTGGTATAATTTGGCCCTTTTCTTATTTAGAAGAAATGAAAATGAAGGGAACTATAAAGCCATGTTCACTTAACAGTTGCTGATTCACAGCTATAAATGACTAGAATCAAAGATTATTTCTCAAACCAACTGTAAGGCTAAATGGTCACTTTCACCTCTGTGCTTATGAGGAAAACTCTTCATATTAGCCCTTGTAGTTGCTTTACAATAACCTGCAGGCTAAGGGATCTGTCTCTCAGTGGTGGGAATTATTAAACAGACTTTTATGATAACCAGCCAACCTAGCACTTCTAAATCAGACTCCCAGTATATACCTCAAGCTGAGGCTTAGAGAGAATCATGTTCTAATGGCCTCGTCCTCGAACTCAGAATTAAAAACACCAAGAATCTCATTCACAACTCATTTCCTGAATTATCATGCAGCCTTAGAAAAAGTAAGTCACATTTTTGGCTTATCCATTTTAGGAAAGTGTCAGTGGAGAAGAAATGTTAGCCAGTGTCTGGGAATTATGAAGTCCTGTCTGGAATTAGGCATCAGGTCCCACCATGGGCTATCCACTACACTGTTTTCACTGAGTGTAATAAGAAAGTTGTCAAAGGAGATGAGGTCAATTAAAGATTAAAGAAGGCACACCTTGAGGCTATGTTGTCCATTTTTATGCAAGTACCAATAGGGTAGGTTGATGGGAGAGGTCTTTGTGTGTGAGAAAGAGGAGTTATTTTACAGAGATGCAGGAAAGTAGATTCTGGAATCTAATGGAAAGGAAAGAGAAGGAGTTCAAATTGTTAGAGTCATAAAAGATATAAGGGGTCATCTCATCCAGGCTCCTCATTTAACAGATAAGAAAGAAGAAGTAGAGACATAAAGAAACTTTGCCCAGGGTCACACAGCTAAGTGAGAGAGCTGAGACTTCAACTCAAATCTCCTGACTCCAAGTCAAGTGTTTCTTCCATTAAATACTGCACTACTTCCTGCACTTGGATGAATACTTTTAAAGGTTCCTTTGGGATATTCTTTAAAACCATGATTTTACTGCTTCTGTTTAAATCACAGTATCTGCTGCCGAAGAGAAATTTTGTTAGAACTTCAGCAAATAGGATGTATTCTGAAGATAACATTTGCTTAAAAAAAAAAAAAGAAATCCTTCTCTAGTGAGTTCCTTTAATGCATTTTTCACTAGCAAGTACCAACACAAGGAAAGGATTCCTTACTCTCTCATCCCTGCTATTGTTCAATTGTTCAATCATATCCAACACTTTGTAATCTCACAGATTGATGGATTATACTGTCCATAGGATTTTCTCAGCAAAGTTTGTCATTTCCTTTCCCAGGGGATCAAGGCAAACAAAGGTTAAGTGACTTGCCCAGGGTCACATAGCTAGTAAGTCTCTGAGGCAAGATTTGAACTCAGCTCTTCCTGACTTTAGGCCCAGCACTCTAGCCACTGAGTCCCCTAGCTGTCTCCTTTCACACATAGATAATTTTTTTAAGTGTCTATATGTGTGAGATCTAAAATATGCATGACTCCTTTAAGACCTTTTGATAATAATTAATCCAGTAAACTATGCTACTCAGTCACTGGCCTTTTAAGAATTGTGGCCATGTACCAGTATCTGGCATCCATAAAAGCGAAGAAGCTTTTTGTGAAACATGTGGTCTGCTGAAGGAAAGCCAACAATCTTTGGAGTTTTTAATTACCCAAACCATCAAACCATCTCAAAACTGCTAGTCTTCAAGAGAAGAATGAATGATTTGGATATTAATTCAAAATATAAACATCTGTTTGTATTCACAGCTCACAGTGTGGGTATGTGAGCTGTTTTTCCCCAATTAGAAAAGACTTTCCCTTCAGTTCCCATTATAGAAATTGGACATGTCACAAAATTTTGTCCATTCAAGCAGATTCAGCAATTGCATGTAGCTTTACATTTTTAAAAAATGGATAATGGTTTATTAGGAACATTAATATCTTATATTTGTGTAGTGTTATATGTGACAATTCTTTGAACATTCCAAAGTATTCTGAACCAGGTAATCATTTGATACTCAATGGAACTTTGCAAAGTCAATAGAGTGAATATTAGAGAATTATCATAAGATCACACACAGAGTCACAGAACTGGTATTGGGAGGGACCTCAGACATCATCTAATTTTCTCATTTAAAAGATGAGAAAGTTGAGGATCTCGGAAATTAAGTAATTTACTAAGGTCAGTTGGTCAGTCAATAAACATTTATTAAACATCTACCATGTACTAAGTACTGTGCTAATGTCACACAGGTAGTAAATTTATGGGATTAAAATATTATAGATCCAGAACTGGAAGTACTTCAGAGGTCCTTCTAGTACAACCCCATCATTTTACAAATGAGGGAGGTTATGACTTTTCTCAAGTTCACAGATACGAAACATTTCAGAGGCAAGATTTGAACTTAGGTTTTCTGACTCCAGAAATAGCGTTCCTTTCATTATATCACTCTTATTATATCCATTTTATAAATGAGGAAAATGAGTTTAATTGAGATTGTGACTTACTCAAGATCACATGTGCTTAAGTACAAGAGCAGACTCAAGAACCCAGGACTTTTGAATCCTAATTTGATGTATTTTCCACAGTCCAGCATACTGGATCTATTTTAAAACAATCCTAAGAACAAGACCAAATCTCATAGGTCCTGAACAAGCTCTAATATGACCTTAGACAAATCATAATATGTTTCTGGGCCTCATTTTCCTCATCTATGAAATTATGTGGTTGTAATAGATGACCTCTCAATTCCCTTCCACCTCTAATGGGGTATGATCCTCTGATTTATGATCTATGGGCAAAAGTCATGCAGCAAATCCAGTTTGATATTTGATAGGTCATGATTTATTTCAACACTTGTAGTGAATTTCCATAGTTTAGAACCATCAGTCCATTTTTGCTTTGTCATTTTGTTCCTTTTCTCACTGTGTACCCAAATCAGGTTGCATTACCCAACTGCCTTGATTCATCTCCCCTGAAAAAGGGCAGTAACTCAATACTGAAAAGATCAGCACCCAGGCTACCAGTGAGAACCACTACATTCAATATGCAGATGTTAAGCCTCCCTTACAATTCTGTTTCTAATTTAGGAGCTGAACTAATTTTCCAAAACACCACTATTCATCCAACCCTGAGAACTATACTTTTTTTTGCCTCTTATAAAAAATTGAGCTTTTGAAGGGAGAAAGCTTATTTATTCAATAACTTGTTTTACATAATTTGAGAATTTCCCCCAAGGATTCAGAATTTTCTGGCAAGTTTCCCTAATCAAAAAGAAGGACCAAACATTTAATTGACATCTATCCACAATTCATTCCAGTTATCTTTCACCTGTGATTACCCTGTTGGGGTGTACTGAATGCAAGAAGCTAAATCCCAATAGAATTAGTTCCTCCTATAAGCAAACAAAAGGAGGGGGTGGGGAGAGATTTACTTGATAAATTATTCAGGTATGTTCAAACATAATGCACCTGTTGCATTGTTCAATAACAAAACCCCTGCTGTGTTTTTCATGTGTTTTATCTAGGTAAGGAGCAATCGTTATGATACTGATTGTACAGACCCAGGAAGTGTCATAATATGACTTCAAAGATAGGACCTTCCCTTTGGGGCCTGCAATAAACAAACTAGGTAGGAATAATAGCATCACCTTGAATTTTCAGAGTAGCATGCCCAATGGTGCCCAATGCACTTTCTAGCAAATGAACTCCTTTAATCCTCACAACATTTTTGTAGAGGATACCAAGACAGAGGACGTTGTTCATTATAGTGTAAGTATATTGCCACCTGCTTCCTACCTCTTTTCCCTGGGTGACCATTAAGGACAATGTCCATGAAGCATTCTGATCTCCTTGGAAACAGGCAATATCAAGGAAGAAAATCTCTACTTTGAGGCTGCTGTAGATGAAGGACATGAAGGGCTAAACCTCTGACCTAAAGTCACACACATATTAAGGTGCAGAACCAGAATTATCAACTACATCTTCTGTCTCTGAGTCCAGGGCCCAGTCCACTCTCCCATTTTCCTGTTCCACTCCTGATTTTTCCTTGTAGGACCAACTCTCTCTTTCTGCTCCCCATCTCACTAGGCTAAGAATGTGAGCGGCAAAGACCATATTTGTGTCTTTCTTTTCATCCCCAAGAGTACAGCACAATATAATGGTCTCATAAATGCAAGTTCCTTGATTGTTAATTAAGAAAACATGGATCTAACTAAAAGTCTCACAGACTGTTTTCTTTCTACTACACACTCCCATTTTTGTTTTGCTGTGTTTTGTGGACTTGCGAATCCATTAGTATAGGGAATTCCACATAAAGAAACTCCAACTACCAATGCAGATTAACAACTATTCTGAAATTATTAGTCAGACTTGAATGGGGGCACTAAGAGGTTTGATAACTTTTCCATGGTAATGGGCAATATAGATCAAAGGCAGGGCCTGAATCCAGCTCTTACAGAATGTAGCTGGCATTCTATTCCTTCGAGCTGACTCTTGGATATTTCCATTGGTGGCTGAGTTGGAGATGGGGGGGAAGGAGGGAGGAAGGCCTAACTATCCTAACTGAAGGGGAATAAATAAGAGGGAGAAATGCTGAGTTGCTCGCTTTCTTTTAGACCTGCTGTCTGATTTTTTTGACTTACTACCTGGCTTTTCTGTGCCTTGGGCATAAGGACACATGGACACATGACTGTCACAACTTTCCAGTTATTTTAGTTGACAAGGGCTGGCACAATTTGAAGACATGCTGGGCCAAGGTGAAACTGCTCAAGTAGTCAGCAGTTTGAATGAAATTGTTCCTTTCATCCACATCCAGGACCCTCTGAGATTGAATACAGTCACCATAAAAACTCCATTCACCGAAAATCGATCTTGCATTTTTCAGGATCTCTTCCCTTCAGTAAGAAGCCTTAAAAGAAATCAATTTTACACTTCTGGTCCCCAACACTCTTACAGCTGCCTGAGAGTACAAGGCACAGCAAATTAACTTTGGTGTGAGTTTTGTACTGGTACCATGGTAATCCTTCTATAAACACAATCCCAGGAACAACTAATTTCCTGTTTTAACTAGTGCTGAACAAAGGAAGTAAAGTTATTTTTCCCAAGATAAAGAGCCATAAAACTGCACAGGGAAACCAGTAGAAACTATTCTTTCTTTGCCCTCTGGGGTCTGAGAGCCAATAATTTAGTCACAAAAACTAACATGACCCTTTCTAGAACAGTAGGTCCTACTAAGACCGTGATGCCAGACAGCTGCTCCTTTCTTGTCAAACATTGGTGTCTGCAGGTTAAAAATAGATGGACCCAAGACCCACACATATCCAGGAAGTGGCATGCAGAGCCAAGCTTCAGGAAAAGCAGAGCTAGTATTCCACAAAGGTCCCCTCCCACTATAGAACATAGTATAATTGATTTAGAGCTTAGAGGGGATATTATAGACCATAAGATCCAATATGGGAACTGAGGTGCAGAGAGGTAAATAGACTTGCCCAGGGCCACACAGTTGTTAAACATCTTAGGCAAGATTTGGTACCAAGTAATCTGGACTCCAATCTAGTGCCCTATGTGTTCCTCTGACCCACAACACTCCCAAGTGAGATCCAAACCAGATTAAAATATAATTAGGAAATAGTTAACGAAATAAATAAAACTACGATAAAACAAATAATATTGTACTTTAAAACTATGTCAGTATGAAGCCTGCAGGAATCCTTATGTACCGATTAGTGACTCCTGTTTCTATTTGAGTCTGGCCACATTGTACTACACCAAGCTCTCTCCCTTTTCATCTTGAAATCCAGGTGAGGAAGAGGGAAATTAGAACAGGAGATATTGTCCTGCTTCTGGCAGCCAAGAGATAGAGTGGCTATGGAGTCAGACCTGGAGTAAAAAAGACCAGAATTCAAATTCAGCCTCTAGTTTTATGACCCTGGACAAATCATTTAATCACAGTCTGTCTTCATTTCTACATCTGTATAATGGGTATAATAATAGCACTTACATCTCAGGATTATTATGAGAATCAAATGAGATAGCATTTGTAAAGAGCTTCCCAAACCTTAAAGCACTATGTAAATAATGGTAGCTATAATTGGTCAGGCCCTGGACCTTGATGGAATGATTCAGCCTCACAGCTGTGCTTCCTGTCCCACCTGCCAATCCTTTCTGCCTGGCCCACTTGCCTACACCAACACATTTCAGTTGGCAGGCAGCAAACCTCACATTACTTTTACAGATTCAATTAAATATCATGTTTCTCCTTACTCTGTTGAACCATTCACTTAGTAATTCATGCCATAATTCTCCCACTCTTTCTCAGGCAGTAAATTCAGTCTGAAGGAGCATTCAGGTTTTCTTCACTTGAGAATCTGGGTGTTGCTATTTGTTAGTTCGGTTGAGTTTCTGACACTTATCTGAATCCTAGGGTCCATAACCAATTAACTTGTAATTAACAATTAAATTGTAATTAACATTGCAATCAGTGGCCTTAGTCAACAAATCCATCAACCTATGAAGATCTTATAAATCCCATTTTCTCTTTCTCTTCTGCATTCAGTTTACCATCATAAGCAAAATGACAACCCAAAGTAGGGAACATTTCCATTTATCCAAATGACAAGCAGACAGTGGTCATATGAAAGGACTGCTTCTAGAATTTCTGGGAGGTTCATTTATTCTGCTCCATTTATTAAAGGATTACAATTCAATGAATAGTGGAAGGGTCCTTGTAAGGAGGGTGATGATCTCCTCAGGGAATAGTTGTATCACAAAAACATTTAACAGTTTGTAACTGTTAAGGAGTGTTAGTGGATGAAATATGTCAACAGAAAATCCTGTATTTTCTGGGAAATTCTTTTAAAGTAGATTTTTATTGATAACTTTTGTTCTTACATTGCCTACATTTCCCTGGTATCCTTTCCATTCCCCCTCCCAAAGAGCCGTCTCTCATTTAAAAAAAAAAAAAAGAAGAGAAAGGAAAGGAAATAAAACAGCAAAAACTGATCAATACATTAAAAAAAATGATGTTATATGGAACATCCCACACCCATTTCCTAAAAATCTTTAAGAATAAAATAGATACCTACCTCTAATTTGGTCAAGTTAAGAAGCTTAAAATGACCTCTGATCAATTCATTTTGCTGTTCCTTTCTATTACGTTCCTCTTGTTTAGGCTTATGTTGTGTTCTATATCGTTTTTCTGGTTACAGACTGTTTCATTCATAGAATGAGACCCAGATAATAAGGAAGGAAGCTTTCATTAGCAAGCATAGATATATTCAAAGCAAATTTGGTGGGCCATACTGACATTTGCTTACCTGATAATCTTGGGAAATGATTTACAAAGCTAATCTAAATGTAGTTTTACCTATTAACTAAAGTAATGGATTGCATCAACATTTGCTAAACTCTGTTCTGAAGAATCCTGGTAATTCCTTATAGTACAAACAAGAATCTCATGTAACAGTTTTGATGTTACTCATATTGTCCCCTCAAATTTATCAACTATAAAATTATGTAAGAATCAAAAAGTAGTTATTTTTTAATTATTAAAATAAACATTTTTTCCATTTTTTCCCTAATTTCCCTTTTCTTTTCCTCTTCCCTTTGTCCCAAGGGTATTTTAAATATAGGCATCACTCTCACTTTGTTCAGGCCAGCTTTTCTAAGGCTGGTCATCATATTTAAATATGTGATCATATCAATGTGGAAAGCATCGAGTTAGATAATTTCTTCAGGTTTCCTTGCAGGAAATGCTCCATCTTCCCAGTCTGTGAATTTTCAATGTTCATGTCTGGAATGCTCTCAGTCCTCAACTTAATCCTCTTGGCTTCCCTGCCTTCCTCCAAGTCTCAGCTAAAATCTCACCTTTTGCAGGAAACTTTTCCCAGTCCTCTTTAATGTTTGAGCCTTCCCTCTGAAATTTTCTCCAAATTACCCTACCTACATTTATTTATACAAAATTGTTTGCGTGTTGTCTCTTTCATTAAACTGTAAGCTCCTTGAGTACAGGTATTGTTTTGCTTTTCTTTGTACATTTAGCCCAGTGTCTGCAACATAGTAAACACTTAATAAATGCTTGTTGACTTGACCTCATGACTGCTAGAAGTCAATCAAGTCATACTCCATATAAATGTATTACCGTATATAACTCTTTAATCTCATTATAACATGGTTCATTAAAAGAGAGAATGACAGTAGGTGTAATACTGAACTAAGAACCATGAATCAATTAATAAGCATTAGTTAAACACCTACTGTGTTCGAGGCACCGTGCTAAGCCCTGCAAACACCCAGTAAAAAAATAGAGCAACTGGGGCGGCTAGGTGGTACAGTGAATAGAGCACTGGCCCTGGAGTCAGGAGGACCTGAGTTCAAATCCGGCCTCAGACACTTAACACAAAACTAGCTGTGTGACCTTGGGCAAGTCACTTAACCCCAATTGCCCTACCTTTCCCCCTCCAAAAAAAAGCAAAACAAAAAAAATAGAGCAACTCCCACTATCAAAAAGCTTATCACAAGGCAGTTAGGAAAATAGAACATTAGCACTTTTCCCCTGGTTTAACAACATTTATTGTGGAGATATCATAATGTTTATTGGCAAATCAAAAAAATAACTTCCTATAGAAAGTGATGCTTGGGAAGCTTTTGAAAGAAGGCAGGGGCTCCGAAGGTGGAGGTGAGGAGGGAGTATGTTCTAGTAACTAGGATTAACCAGTTTACTGGACTAAGAGTGTGGGAAGGAGAGTAACATGAAAAAAACTGGAAAGACGGATAAGCACTAGGTTGTGAAGGACTTTAAAAGCTAAGCAGAAGAATTTATGTTTGATCCTAAAGGCAAAAAGGAATTGCTGGAGTTGAGTAGGGAAATGACACAGTCAAAACTTCACAAAAAGAAAATCACTTTGGTGCTTATATGGACAATAGTGCAGAGTGTGGAGAGACTGGAGGCAAAGTTAATTAAGAAGCCATTCAAATGATTGGGATGAGAGGGATGTCAGTCTTGGTCTGGGGGAGTGGGGGTCTGAGTAAAGAAGAGTCATGTGAAAGAGGCAGAAATAGCAAGATTTGGCAACTGAATAGATATGTGGAATGCAGGGGTGGGGTGAGAGGGTGAGGATAACACCAAAGTTACAAACTTGGGAGGAAGAATTGTGATACCTGCAACAAAAGGGATGAAGTTTTGAAGTGGGGTAGAAGATAATGAGTTCTGAGTTATACATGGATTGTTTGGTAGAGTTCCAGGACATCCAGTTTGAGAAGTCCTAGAGGCAATCAGTGACGTGAGACTGATGCATAGAGGAGAGAGTAGGACTAAACATGCATACATACATACAGACAGACATATATATATATATATATATATATATATATATATATATATATATATGGGGAATCAATTGACTTCCCTGAACTTCAGGTTTCTCATTTTCTAATCAGTCAAATGAAAATAACAATAGCACCTACCTCATAGGATGGTTGTGACCATCAAATAAGATAATACCCATAAGTGCCTTAAAAACCTTAAAACTCTTTACAAATGGGGTGGCTAGGTGGTGCAGTGAATAGAGCACTGGCCCTGGAGTCAGATGGACCTGAGTTTAAATCAGGCCTCAGACACTTAACACACACAGAAAAAAACTAGCAGTGTGACCTTGGGCAAGTCACTTAACCCCAATTGCCCTACCTCCCCCCCTCCAAAAAGCAAAAAAGAAAACACTTTACAAATGTTAGCTATTATTGCTGCTGCTACTATGCCTACTACCATCACCATGACTACCACCATTACTACCACCTGTGCTACTACTATTACCACCACCACCACTACTACTACTACTACTATCACTATCCTGACACTACTATTACCATCATTACCACCCCTACTACTACTGCCATCACCATCATCAACAACAACACCACCAGTACTACTGCTAGTAATACTACTATTACTACTACCACTACTATTACCATCACCACCACTACCACTAATTACCATCACCACCACAACTACCATCACTACCACCATCACCACTACTACTGCCATCACCATCACCATTATTACCACCATTACTTCTGATGCTGCTGCTGTTGTGCTGCTGCTGCTGCTGCTACTACTACTACTACTACTACTACTACTACTACTACTACTACTACTACTACTACTACTACTACCACTACCACTACTACTACTACTACTACTACTACTGACTAGCCAATGGAAGAAATATAATCTGATAGGTCTAACTGCCAAAGTTAAAGGATAACAGTTTTAAGTACATAGAGTTATGTTTCAAAGCCTAGAGTATGTGGAAATCAACGAAATAATGAGCCTTAGTTTTTGTTTTTGTTTTTATTGGACCTGTGATTTCATTAGAATAGAGAACTCCCAGTGGAGAAACTCCTAACACACAAATCAGCACCTTCCCTGCACCTTAGAGAGCTGCCTGGGGGCACTGAGACTCTGTTATTTGCCCAAGGGCACACAATGAGTGTATGACAGAGGTGGAATGCAGGTTCAGGCTCTACCTCAAAGGTCAACTATCAACTATCCATACTGCCTTTTAATAAGTCATGCTATAATGGGATAAAGAGAGGGATAGACTACACATGCTTTGAGTTCATTTTTAACTTCTTATCATCTTACCTGGTGCTTATATTTTTCATTTCCTGCCTTTAAACAAGTGTATTGTGCCATAAAAAAACATCCTTTATCCTTATATACTTACTAAATAAGCTTATCTGATTATGGGTACATCTAGCACACCTCTGTAGATGATTCCAGGGAGTTTTGCACCAAGAAAGAACTTGGGTCTATAACCATAATCATAATCCTTTCACCTGATGAAGCTGTTGCTTCCAGCTAAACCTGACTGTGTTCTGTTAAAATTTCTCTATTCAAGGTTAATCTGTAATTGACTTTTCTCAAATGATTGAGGTCCCCAAATATTTAGAAATAAGCATAGATTGGAATATCCCACTGACTAGTCAATGTACTTAAAAAATATATATATACACACATATACATATATATACTTTAAATTATTTAAGTTGATTGTGATGCACCTGGAACTATTTGTTTGTTTGGAGGTAAGTTGCCAAAGAGAGTTTTTTTACCTTTCTGAAAATGTAGCTTTAATATCTATGGGAAAAAGCAAGAGAGTAGATTTACCAGGCATGTCAGCAATAACATGAAAACTTTTCATGAAAAGCAAAACAAAACAACAATAACCAAAAAGCCTCTCCAGAAGTCTGAATACGTTTAATATATAACTCCTGAATGCATATAAAACATGGGTTTTATAAATAGAGTTACAGTGTGCTCTACTAGTGTAACATTTCCAGGCCATAAAATTGCTATAATCTTGATCTAACTGTTGTCATATATATTTTCCAGATGAATCCATTTATATAAACCAGGCTAATAAATCAAGGGGGAAAATCAGTCTGGTTGTGACAAGAGACATCCAGGCTGTTGCTGCTAGGGTAGGTAAGTAGTCTGTGAAAGCAGTTTTCAGGAGCAGGGACTAGAATTATCAATAAGTCACATCACTTGTCAGTCCCCCCAAAACAAACAAATGCTCTGTTTAATCAGATGTGGTTCATCCAGACTGATTTATACTAAGTTGTCACCATTGAAAAGAACTTTTTAGATAATCAGGCACATATTTAATTTAGTTGTCTGGCATGGACAATAACTGTATTTTTTTTTTTTCCTTGCTAGTCTTTTTTCAATGGGGGGGGGGGGGTAATCAGGAAGTCAGCAGCATGTAGTCTTATTCAAGCTATTTCCTGGGTTACCACGAAGCCAAGGTCAGGTCTAACCACTTAATCTTAAGCTGTTGCTTTAGGCACAATATAAGATAGATAATTGACAGAAATTTCCAGTATTAGCAAAAACAAAACAAAAAAAACTAAAAACAAAACAGCACCTCAAATAGTATCATAAATTTGGAATTGTAAGGGATCATAATGTTATCTAGTCATCCATTAAGTTGACATATAATGAAACTGAAGCCCAGAGGTGTTGAATTACTTGGCCAAGGTCATACAGGTAATAAAATGATGAGTTGAATTTCAAACCCAGATTATCTGACAACAAATTTAGGATTTTTTTTTCATTGTACTACACTGCCTTGACTTGAAAAAGTCAGAGTGATTTGTATAAGTCACAATACTCTGAATGATTGCCAGGTTAGGAGAATCTAGGATCGGAAAGCTTAGATCACTAGAGTATAATCTGGTATAAATGTATGAGGGCACATGATAGAAAATACTATCTACAGCCAGAGAAAGAACTGATAGGGTCTGAATGCCGATCAATACATACTATTTTCACTTTATTTTTTCATGCTTTTTTTCCTTTTGAAAACTATAATTTTTTGCAAACTTGTTTCTTTTTTCCCAACATCACTAACATGGAAATATGTTTTACATGATTGCACATATATAACCTATATCAAATTGCTTACTATCTATGGGAAAGAAGAGGGAAATGAGGGAAGGAGAAAAAATTAGAACTCAAAATTTTATTTAAAAAATGAATGTTAAAAATTGACATTATATGTAACTGAAAAAAAAACAAAATACTATTAAAAATCAAATCAAATTTATGAGGGCACATGAGCCATAGCACTGGGCGTAGAGTCAGGAAAACCTGAGTTGAAATCTGGCCTCAGACATTTACTAGCTATATGACCCTGGATAAATCACTTAATCTCTATTACAGTTTGTAAAATGAGGATAATAATAGCACCTACCTTCTAAGGTTATTGTGAGGATCAAATAAGATAATATTTGTAAAACTGTTTAGCACAGTGCCTGGCACATAGGTCACCCTATATAAATGCATGCTCTCTTCTTTCTTTCCTTTGTGGATCTCTCCAAGATCTAGCATAATGCATTGCATGTAGCAAGTCCTTCACAAATATTAAAGGTGGGGGGAGGGAAAGAAGAAGGAAGGAAGGAAGGAAGGAAGGAAGGAAGGAAGGAAGGAAGGAAGGAAGGAAGGAAGGAAGGAAGGAAGGAAGGAAGGAAGGCGCTCATAGATAGAAGGGAATTTAAAAGATCATCTCTATCATTGTCTTTGTCAGCACTGACTTTTATATAGTTCTTTAAATTTACCAATATTCTTTACTTTATCACCTAAGAACAGGTGAGGGAGGTGCTATCAATATTATTATCTCCCTTCTTCAGATGAGAAAACTGAGGCTCAGAGAGGGGTAATTGAATTGTATGCAATCATATAGCTAGTTTCTGAGGTTGAGTTTGGATCTGGGTCCTCCTGAGATCAGATAAATTATCTTTATCCACACTTGCCAGCTGAGGCAGCTAAGACCCAGAGATTTAAATGATTTTCCCAAGATCACACCATCAGTAAGTGATGGTCAAAAGGAAAGAACCCAGATCTTCTATGTCTTTCTATTCTGTCCCATTGCCATTTTTCCCCATTTTGTAGGCCTAAGTAGGAAATGCCTGCAAGGCAGTATATTTCCATACCTTTCCTCCGAGGTAACATAACTTTTTTTTTTTTTCTAAATGGAAAGGGTAGTCTGTTTATACCAGACCTTTTTCTTAAAGCCTTAGCATGTTGAGTCGTCATCATGGAAGACATTTTGGCAAGTAATAATTAGTGCATGCTCATGCTAGGTGATACAGTGCATAGAGCACTGGGCCTAGAGTCAAAAAGACGAGTTCAAATGTGGCCTCAGATACTAACTGGGTGATCCTGGGCAAGTCATTTAACCCTGTTTGCCTCAGTTTCTTCATCTATAAACTGAGATAGAGAAAGAAATGACAGACCACTCCAGTATCTTTGCCAATAAAACCCCAAATGGGGTCATGAAAGGTCAGAAACAACTAAACAACAACAAACTGGTGCACATCCACAGTGTATTCTCAAACAGGTTCTCTTTGGATATATACCAAATTTTACCTTAAAACCTTTGGTTTTGAGGTAGCTAGGTGGTACAGTGAATAGAACACCAACCCTGGAGTCAGAAGGACCTGAGTTCAAATCCAGCCTCAGATACTTGACACTTACTAGCTGTGTGACCTTGGGCATGTCACTTAACCTCAATTGCCCTGCCTTCCTTTTTCCAAAAACTAACAAACAAAAATCTTTGGTTCTTCCATCATGAGGTAAAGATTGGGATGAGGGATGAGTAGGAAGGAGAGTTTTGAAATTAGCTAGCCTTTGAACCAAGTTAATGGTATCAGTAATCAATGAGGGACCATTGATTCTAATGCTTGCCATTTTATAGAGGAAGAAACAGGACCAGAGAGTTAAGTGACTTATCCAGTCAAAGATGTAAGTAGCACAGTCAAGTTCTTGTGCCTTCAAGTTTAGCATTCTTCACTGCACTATGCTCTCTCTTACCATTTGTTATTGTTTAGTTGTTTTTCAGTCATGTCTGACTCTTTGTGACCCCGTTTGAAGGTTTTCTTGGCAAAGATGCTAGAGTGGTTTTCTATTTCTTTCTCCAGCTCATTTTACAGATGAGGAACTAAGGCAAACAGGGTTAAGTGACTTGCCTGAGGTCACACAGATAGTGTCTGAGGCCAGACTTGAAGTCATTAAGATGAGTATTCCTCAGTCCAAGCCCAGTGCTCTATACACTGTGCCACCTAGCTGCTCTTATATTTTACATTATATTTAAGAAGGAGAGTAAAAAGAGGGTCTGGATTTAGGACTGGATGTTTGAAAATGCTTCCCTCTAATATTTCTAGCTTCAACATCAAGGTTTTCCCTTGATAATGGTCTCTCATATATAATGCCTGTTTCCAAGGAGCTAAAAATGTTTAATGCTTTTATAGACATTGTCCTTAAAACCACAGGGGAAGGAGGTGGGAAGCAGGTGGCATCATCGCCATTTTACTGAAGAAGAGACTGAGTCTAAGGGTAAGGTATTTTTTCAAAGGTCACATGGCAAAGTTATAGAGAGAGCTTTTTAGAAATTGTACCTCCTGACTCTCAGCTATGAGGCCATTTATTAGGTTACTTTCCTGTCTGGAAAGTTTGCCAAACTGTTTTCCTGACTTCAGTTTGAATAAATTGATTCTTATGGTAACTGTTCATTTAAACAACCCTGCTGGTACAGTACTTATTTGAGGGTTACTTGATTTATCAGCATCAATTAACATTTATTGAGCTCTCAATGGGTGTGTTGTACTATGAATACATATCAGGGAGTAGGTGTGATGCTGTAAGCTCTTTTAGACCAGCATGGTAGGTCTTTTATATATATATATATACTCCAACAGAAAGCCAATCTATTTTATTTTTAATTGAGGATATTACGATTTTTTATTTGATCTCTTATATTTGCACCAGAATGTCTGGGTGCAGTTTAAACCTATGTTTATGCAGTGTGTTTCAGAGACCCCTTAGCTTGGTTTTTCTAGTGATCAGCCCTGCCCACAGACCTAAAGTTTTTAACCTGGAGTCCTTGGATCAAAAGTTATCAAGGGATAGATTGGGGGGGGGGGAGTCCATAATCCTAAATGGGAAAAATTATATCTGCAATTTTGCTAATATCTAACTGAAATTTAGTATTCTCTTCAATTCTTTAAAAAATTTTCTGAAAAAGGGTCCATAGGTTTCATCAAAGGATTCCTTGACACAAAAAAAGTTAAGAACGCCTGCCTTGGAAGGAAGGAGTGAGTACAATGATCCTGCAGACAATTTCCCTTGAGTTCTTCCACTGTTCCAGTTTCTAACTCCTAGCTAGCTAGCATTTTGAATCTTGGCTCTGCTGATATGTGAGTCAGCAAATAATTACAAAATACCCACTATGGAAATAAGAGATACTTTAAAACTCTGAATCATGGTCTTTATGACAGAAGAAGTTACAATTCAATTGAGGGGTTATAGTCCACAAAACATTGGTTTATGTGAGCCCTAGGCACACTGCTGTACGGGTTATCCATCCAACTGTATATCATAATCTGAACAATAGGCACTCTATTAGGTTGGTCTTTCCTGAGTGGATTGTTAGAAGGAATTCATGTAAGTGATTGTAGTTTTTGTTTGGGGACTCTGCAGTATTCCCAAGCTTGCTGTAAACAGCAGAGTTTCATCTACAAAAAAGAGACTCATCAGCATTACAATGTCTGGCACATAATAAGTGCTTTTTGATTGCTTGATCTATGGGTAATCCATCTTTCATTTCACCTCTGCATTGGATAACTTCCATTTTAAATATTCTCCTTAATAGTGTCAAGTAACTTTGGTGGGCATGTATCTCCCTTGCTTATCAGAGGATTGATGAACAAAATTCTCTCTCCTGTTGCATCTTTCAGGGAACCTTCTTAGAATTATAGAATATAAGATCGGGAAAAGACCTAAAAGAACCTTTTATCCAGTTCATATTTGACTAATAACACTTTCTATAACAGCTACCACCAACAGGTTGGACAGCTTCTGCTTTAAGGCCTCCAGAAAGGGGGACTCATCACCCCCTTGCAGTAGCCACTTGCTTTTTTGATACTTCTAATTCCCAGGAAACTTTTCATTACAACGGGGCTAAATCTGTGTTTGCAACTTTCACTCATTGTTTCTTTCTGTGCTCTGGGGCCAAATAAAGGAAGTTTCCCCCTTCCATGGAGCAAAAACTTGCAAATTAAGTCTTCTTTTCTTTGCACTGGATATCCCCAGTTCCTTCAACCAACATACATTTGCTATGATTTCCAGGCCTTTCCCTAGCCTGCATAGCTTCTCACACTCTCCTCTATCTTTGTCTTTTCTAATAGAGGGACGTTTTGATCCTGTATGAGCCTAACATTTTTATAGTAGACACATCACTGGAGGACAACCTTCAATGGTTTCTTTAAAATTCATAGAACCCAGTTCATAAAGACATATGTCTTAAGCATTTTGTGTTTCAGTCATTTCAATTGTGTCTGACTCTTTTGACCCTATTTGGGGTTTTGTTGACAAAAATACTGGAGTGATTTGCCATTTCCATTGCCAGCTCATTTTATGAATGAGGAAACTGAGACAAACAGGGCTAAGTGACTTGTCCAGGGCCTCACAATTAGTAAGCATCTTGGGACAGATTCTGTCTCAGAAAGATGAGTCTCCCTGACTCCAGGGTCAGCCTTCTATCCAGTGTGCCACCTACATAGGCATGACAAAATGGGCATGAACAATGGACTTGGTCTAGAAAAGTATAGGGGTGGAAAGCAGGCTGTATAGAATTTAGAAAATGGTCTAATGCCATCAATGACCCTGAAAATCAACCTAAAAGAAAAACCCTTCTTTTTAACACTGATAACCTTCCAGTGATACTATTTGGCTATGAATCATGGAGCACCAAAGAATCAGGATTGCAGATCACTCAAAGGACAATAGAAAATTGCAGGGAGGGGGGTTAAATTGACTGTAGCACATTACTTATAATAATAAATAATAATTATTAATTAATTAATTAAAATAATTAATGATTACTTATTAATTGTATAATATATTATTATACAATAAACAATGAAAGGGTAGCTAGGTGGTAGAATGGATAGAGCATACGGCCTAAATTCAGGAAGACATCTTCCTTAGTTTAAATCTGGCCTCAGACACTTATTAGCTGACTGACCCTGAGTCACTTGACTCATTTAACTCTGCCTCAGTTTCCTCATCTGTAAAATGAACTGGAGAAGGAAATGACAAACCACTCCAGTATCTTTGCCAAGAAAATCCTATGTGGGGTCACAAAGAGTCAGACATGACTGGAAAATGAATGAACAAAACAATAAAAAAATATACCATCAAACAGACGCATGACCAGAAAAAAAGATGATAGGCCAATCATATAGTGAGAGATTAGGATAACAGATAGCACAAAGACTTCATTGGTACCCATATAATGGTGAGGCATTTAGAAGGAACCTCTGGCATATTGAAAGGGCTCCTTGTAGAAAATTTATAGGATGATATGAAGAAGGCTGCACAGGAAGAAAAGGCATACAAACTACCTTGTTGGAGGCAGTACCTACCCACATAAGATTGCAGATCCTTTAAAGAAAGAGAAGTTCTAGGCATTGACTAAACTACCAAGGGTAGTATAATTAAGCAAATGACACAAGATAGGATACCATTAAATGGAGAATTATGTGCTATGGACTATACATTGTGTAGGGGTCAAAGACAGAAAGGGAGATGGTGAGGACTGGAGAAGTTAGGAAAGACTTCATGAAAAGTAGGACTTGGGCTAGCCTTTGAATGACAGAGAGAATTTGGATGCAATTGAGGATAAAACAAAGTGATCAAAAGGGAAGGGATTCCAGGGAAAGGGAGAAACAGGAATGGAGGAATGGAAGCAAGAATGAGAAAGAATTAGGAACAGTTATACCTGGTTAACCCTGAAGAAATATTCTTGGGAATGGTGCGAAATAGAATTTAATAGATAAGGTGTGATCAAGTCTGAAAACTTGGTGGAAGCTTTCACACGATCCCAGAAGTTGAGATCTGGAAGAACCCCCAGCAACCATAGTATTCATCCTATATCCAAAAAGTTTCTCCATTATTACATATCAACAAGTGACAAGCCTCTGCTTGAAGACTTCCAATGATGGCGAGCCTACTACCTCTTGGGGTAGTTGGATAGTTCTACTTTTGGACTTCTCTAATTGTTAGGAAGTTATTCCTGACCTTAAGCTTAAATTTTCATTAGCATATTACAATTTCAAGTTTTATAATTGAAAATAGAGAATTATTGGAGAATTTTTAATGGAAGAGTTACTGTACTATTAGCTATTTGACTGCTGATTTTGACCACCAGTTTTTCCCCAGAAAATGAACTTTTTAATCTGATCTTTGGTTCCTAGCTTCAAGACCTGGCCTTAAGCTACACTCCTGGCATTGACTTAAATGCTTTTGCTTCAGGCTATGACAGGAAAATCTCTGACACTGGAAGATGAGGAGGGGAAGCAGAACATTTATCCATTTGGATTTTTTTAAACAATAAACTCTAAGGATAAGGAACACACATATTTCAAAAGAAAAAAAAACAAAACAGTAAAGGGCTTTATTGAAAGGATCTTGTACAATAAAGTAAACATTTATTAAGCCCCTACCAACTGCCTGGCACTGTGCTAAGCACAGGGAATATAAATAAAAAAAGAAATACAGTCCCTACCCTGTAGGAGCTTACAATTTAATGTGGGTGAAAGGAGATAATACACAAAAGGAAGCTGAAAAGTAGGGGTGGAGGGTAGTACCAGAGAAGCATGAAGAAGATCTTGATAGAGGATTTTTTTCTGCCCTCTAGTCAGAGAGGCAGAAGCAACTGGAGATTCTGATGAGATGTAAATAGCAAAACTGAAGCAATCTCCACAATGTTGAGTTTCCTGGTGATGAGGTAAAATATCTTAAGTGGGGCTTGATGAAGATGATGATGGAGTTGAAACAATCATAGTAACTCATCAAGCAAAATCCATTAGATTAGCAAAGCCTATGAAAAGGTTGTATGAGGAAACTCTCCAAGTAGGAATGGACCAGGGTCATATATTTTCCTTTTGTGTGTATGTATTTTGTTTCAATTTTTTTTCTGCTTTGTTTTTTCTGGTGGTGTGTCATTTGTACGGTCTCTGAGATGCTGTAAGAACTTAATGAAAAAAGTTTGTTGATTGTTTTCTTATAATTTGTTACCAAAAGTCCCATTTGGAAAAAAAAAACTTTTTCTCTGCTAAGAAAGGAAAAAAATTATTAGTTGGGCTGGCCATCTTCCTTGACATGTTGGTCAGAGAAACAAGGGAAATAATCCATATCTTCAGGGACAAGAAGATGCTGGTGACAATGTCAGTGACTTAGCTCGAAGATCAATCCTAGAACCCTGAGAGACTGGAGCATAAGATTAAAAAACCAAAATTGGAAAGAATTGGCCCTGACTGTATATTTTGGGCCCTTTTGACTTGAGATATCCCTGCCCACAATTGCATCCCCACAAGATGCTCTCTAACATGACAAGATAACATACTGCATGTGTATATGTGTGCATGACATGCATGTGCATAGTACATATATGTATTATGTATGTGTGTATATACATGTATGTTAACTGAATCATCTTACCCACTCTTGTTGTTTTGGCCATGATAATAACTAATATAGAATAACCTTAGCGGCTGAGTGAGATGAGAATTAATCATGCACAAGTGACCAGATCAGCTGTGTGGCTTTCAGAACTAGATCACTAGCTCTGGAGTTAGGCAACTTGGTTCAAATCATGCTCCTGATATTTATACCTGTGTAACCTTGGAAAACTCCCTTACTTTCTCTGCTCCTCAGTTTCCCCACATGTAAAATGAGAGTGTTATTCTTGGTGTCCTCAGAAGTTAATTTCATCCCTATGTCTAGGATGAAGGCCAAGTCCTTACTCCTCAAAGCAGTTATAATATAAACAGGGCTATCCTGGGTCTTTGAAGATATTCTTATAATTAGTTGTGCACCATAATAGATATTTAGATTCATAATGAAGACATCCCTCCTGAGCCACATTTTGGGAAAAAAGAAATCCATTCAAGAGCACTTGTCTTGAATTGATTTTGGCATGGAAGTCCATTCCACATTCTCTTGATGGTTTCTGCATCTTAGCCAGTCATATGGTTTCTTAATGTTCAGACACTTATAGGTTCTTCAGGGCAGTGGGGAAAGAACTATACACTAAAAGATGTCATTGTGTACAATTCTGGCCTCATTAATCAAATATCAATTGAGTTTCAAAATCTCCCACATGGATAAATAAATCATCACAATACAGAGCTTTCTTTTAATATAAAGAACCAGAAAAGAGATGAAAATAAAACATATAGTTGAGAGAAAAAAATCAGAAGGAGATGGTGATGAAGGGAAAGGGTATGGTGTCTATTTCATTGAATTTATTCAGATATATACAACAGTCATGCAATTTGGGTTTACTTATTGCAAATTCATTTTTTTGTTTTGTTTTGTTCCTTACCTCTGCCTTTTCCTTGTATATCTTTTACCAGATGACATAATGCCCTGCCATCACAATCTTCCCATAAGTAAAATAAATACAGTACAAATCTAGCAAATGTAAGGAATGAAGAAAGAGTAAAGATACAGATATATATATATGTGGCATTTGCAAAGTGAATGAAGATTATGCAGCCCAAAAGAAACAATGTAAATATTGGGCCTTATATTGAGATTGTTTAGACGAATTCTTCCATCTGCTGATATTTTTTTTGTATTTTTTTTTTAAGCAATCGGGGTTAAGTAACTTGCTCAAGGTTACACGGCCAGTTATTTCTGGGTGTGGTGCTGAGTATCTGAGCCCGGATTTGATCCAGGTCATCCTGACACTGGAGCTGGTGCTTTTACTCGCTGAGCCACCTGGCTGCCCCTAAGCAATTGGGGTTAAGTAACTTGCTTAATGTTACACAGCCAGGTGTTTCTGGGTGGGTGCTAAGTGTCTGAGCCTGGGATTCGATCTCCAGGTCATCCCAACACTGGAGCCGGTGCTCTTACTCACTTTGCTACCTGGCCACCCCTCCATCTGCTGATATTAATTAAATACATTGCTATTTAACAATTAATAGAAAGCCATTTGCCAGGAACCAGGATCAAGAAAATAATAGAAAACTTTTTAATAAGCATATATTATTTATAAACTATTTTACAGTTTAGTTATACAGATGGGTTGGCATGTGAATCAGAAAACCAGTGTGGAAATCCCCAGCTCAAACATAATCACAGGGGAAAATATTTGCCCAGATAATAGAATGATCATTCTACTAAGATGCACTAACAGAAACTTCTATTTACTTAGGAAAGAAATGGTATTTAAGCACTGCTCTTTATAGCAATCTAGGAATATTTTTTAATTCATTGTTAAACATTCCCAAACTAGAAAAAAAAAACTCCTCAGTGTATTATATTTGCAATTTTAGTGTTATTTTTCCCCATGTGACAAGTGCCATGGATGAAAAATAGAGAAGAGAAACTAATCTGAGGGGATCCTGGAGTTTTTGTGAAGTTGCTATTATAATGTTAATTTATCTACTTTGTATTCAGCCTGGCCTAAGATAAATCAATAGTTGTGTTTTCACTCCCAATGTAGAAGATGTTTTTCTTTATATTCATATTTTATCGAAGAGGCTGTGTTATTTAAAAGCTTTCATTGCAAAGTTGGAGTCTTGGGCTCTCAAGTGACTCATCTGAACAGAGGGGTTCTATCCATTGTCTGAGGTTCTGTAATTAGTCCTGTATTTCCACCTGCTCAGAAAACATCTCCATCTAGATAACCTGCTATTATTTCACCTACAACATGTTAAAATCTCTTTATTTCTATGCTTAAGTAAACTACCCTCATCCACTATCCCATTTCTATCAGTGGTGCTACCATGTTTTTAGCATATAGTTTCTGTTCACCATGTCCAGAACATCCTCCCACCTTCCTATCGCTTACCTAGAATTAAGTGAGGCAGAAAAATAATCCATTATGTGAACATTTGCTAAGAATGGATTTTATTGAGTATACTTACATTAAGCTGAATAACTTGGACATGAGAAGAACCAAAAGTAATGGTAATGTAACTGAAGACAAGTTCATATTACAGATATTAATAGGAAAGAGGAATAAGAATTTATTAAATGCCTTCTATATACCAGGCACTGTGCTCAGAGCTTTAAAAATATTATCTCGGAGTGGCTAGGTGGCACAGTGAATAGAGCACAGGCCCTGAAGTCAGGAGGACCTGAATTCAAATCCAGCTTCAGACACTTAATATAAACACACACAAAAACCTAGCCATGTGACCTTGGGCAAGTCACTTAACCCCAATTGCCTTACCTTCCCCTCTCAAAAAAATTATATATATTATCTCATTTGATGTTCACAACACCTCTGGTAGGTAGGTGCTATTATTATCACCATTTTACAGTTGAGAAAAGGCAGAGAGTTTAAGTCACTTGTCCAGGGTCACATGGCTAGGAAGTTCCAGAACTAGATTTGAACTCAGGTCTTCCTGACTCTATATCCAAAGCTTTATCAACTCTTCCATCTAGGTGCCTGTGGCTACAGGGTCTACTAGGGCCTGAATCTGTGATTCATTAGTATAGGGAACTCCCAGGGGAGGAAATTCCCTTTTCTAATACTGGTTGGAAACTTTTCTGTACCTTATAGACTACACTCAGCAAATTGCCTAGAATAGTACAGACATGAAAAGCCAAAAAGAAAGAAATGCAAGTGGATGGCAGGGCTGATGATTTACAGACTTTCATGAGTTCTTGCTTTATTTCTTTGGGGATTTCTATTCTAAGCACCAGAAAATGCATCAAGGAGTTAACAGTAATGATGCTAGTTCTCACCGTCTGGGTGAGATTGCACTTTGAATTTTACCATGGGCTTGCTCTACTAAAAGAGAAATGTCAAGAATCCTTGTCTTAAGCATTAGAGGAAAAGCAGCAGCAGTAAATGTAAAATGGGAAGAATGTTTTGTGGTCAATGAATGATGTCTTCATCTCCTCTTAATCTAATGCCAGTTCATGGTTAAGCAACCTTATTTCCTGCTACCACTGCAGCTTAAAAGTTTTTTTCACTCTGTCTATTCTTAACTAGCCTACATTCTTGGTGTCTTAGTGAGCAAGCTGCTCTTGCGTAGCTAGCCAAAACTCCTTCAGTGGACCCATGACAAGTGGTTTGATTGTGTGTTGGTTGCCAGAAGAATAAATTTTGTTAAAGGATCCTATCATTTCATATAGTAAGTCAATCTTCCAGCAACCTCATTGTCTTGAGACCAAAGCTTTAGATGCAGTGAACATCAGTGAGAAACTGAGTTTTTATACTATAGTCCCTTTCTCTGTTCAACAACTGAGGAAGCATTTGTTCGAAACATACTATACTGCATGGCTAAGTGGTGCAGTGGACAAAGTACAAGGCCTTGAGTCAGAAAGACTCGTCTTCCTGATTTCAAATCTGGCCTAAGACATACTAGCTGTGTGGCCCTGGGCAAGTCATTCAACCTTGTTTGCCTCGGTTTCCTCATCTATAAAATGAACTGGAGAAGGAAATGGTAAACCACTCCAGGATCTCTGCCAAGAAAACCCCAAATGGGGTCATGAAGAGTTGTACACTACTGAAAAATGACTCAACAACAACAAGAAAGACAAAAATCACATATTATTTTCTATTTGAGAATGCTGTTAATGGTGAAACATAGAATCTTTAATGATACTAAAAATTTAAGGATTAAAAAATGACAAATGTCTTTTTTACAAATGGAACAGAATGAAGATGCATCTATTCAACACTCATGGCTGATATTTATTTGTAATAACTCATGTTTCCATAATACTTTAAAGTTTAAAAAATGTTTTCCTAGGGGCGGTCAGGTGGCTCAGCAAGTAACAGCACCGGCTCCAGTGTCGGGATGACTTGAGGATAAAATCCAGGCATAGACACTTAGCACCACACCCAGAAATAACTGGCCGTGTAACCTTGAGCAAGTTACTTAACCCTGATTGCTTTAAAAAAAAAAGTGTTTTCCTTAAAATTATCCTGTAAAGTGGAAAGTATAAGTATTGTTACTATGGTTTTAAAGATAAGGAAGCTGTCTAGGGCTGTATCCCAAAGAGATCATGAAACTGAGAAAAAGGACCCACATGTACAAAAATATTTATAGCAGCTCTTTTTGTGGTGACCAAGAACTGGAAATAGAGGGGATGCCCATCAATTGGGGAATGGCTGAGCAAGTTGTGGTATATGAATGTAATGGAATAATATTGTGCTATAAGAAATGGGGAACAGGCAGACTTCAGAAAAACCTGGAAAGACTTGTATGAATGGATGCTGAGTGAAGTGGGCAGAACCAGGAGAACATTGTACACAGTAACAGCCAGAGTGTGCAATGACTGATTTTGATCGACTTAGCCCTTCTCAGCAACGCAAGGTCCTAAAACAATTTCAAAGGACTCATGATGGAAAATACCAGCCACATCTACAGAAAGAACTATGGAGTCTGAATGCTGAGCTCAACAGACTATTTTCTTGTTTTGTTTTGTTTTGCTTTCTTTCTCATGATTCCCCCATTCATTATAATTCTTCTATGCAACATGACTAAAATGAAAATGTGTTTGATAGGAATGTATGTGTTCGGCTATATCAGACCGCATGCTGTCTTCAGGAGGGAAGAGGAGAAAATTTAAAATTTGTGGAAGTGAATGTTGAAAACTAAAAATAAATAAATTAACTAATAAAAAAAGAAAAAAAGATAAGGAAGCTAAAACTCAGAAAGGGGTTGACTTGCCCATACTCACAGAGGCTGAAAGAGAGGGAAAGCATTATGTAGCAAAAAGGATAATGGATTTGTAGTCAGGGGACCTGCGGTCCAATCCTGTCTCCACTCTTTACTGCCTGTGTAATGTTGGCCAAGTCACTTAGCCATTCTAGACATCAGTTTTGTCAACTATAAAATGACCTGGAAGGTCCCTTCCATCTCTCACTCCACCATCCCTAATATTTGAGATAAAAATTGGATCTAGGTATCTACTGACTCCAAATTCTTCAGATCCTTTCTCATGCTATACTGGCTCCCTGTAATTTCTTTTAGGAAATATTTATTAAAGACCTGTCATATACAGAGCTGCTAAGTGCTGTGAATATAATCAGCTCAAGCAGGATTTGCCCAGAATATTAAGAACAATACTTTTTCATCTTATTCAAAGCATCTTATCAAATCCATAATGACCATGGGTGGATAGCACTGTCACCTTATTGTGTTCATGGAATAGTGCATCTCTTCTTGTCAACTCTTTTCAGAAAAAAAAAACTGAAAGGGAAATATGTCTTTTATTTTATAAAGCATCACTCACCAGAAGCACCTAGAATTTTCCCATTTATCTCTCCTACTGTAATAGTTGGGTTTACAGTTATTCTTGAGCTTATAAGTCAGTCTTACTGTTGAAGTAGCTTCTCAAAGAAGACTCAAATTTGAGACTTGTGAACTGAATTGTCATGGAAGGAAAGAAAATACAGTTCCTGGGTGTTTTCTGACCCTCTGTTAGATTACAGACCAATTACCATAGCTCCATTCTTATGTTTAATTACATTTTAATTGCATTCAGAAGAGTGGCTGTTTGGAACTTCAAGGGCTAATTTACAAAGTTTATTGTAAAGAACTGGTATCCTATGGTGAAAAGATTCTCTCCTACTCTCACACCATGCTGCCTCCATTGTGGCCATTATTTCTACCTCCTCTCCAGAGGAACCTTGAACTCCACCCCTAGAAGGAATATGGGTAATGATAAGGCTATGTGAGAGAAGTAGGCAGCCATTACCCCCTTCTGGCAACCACTGCCATTCTCAGGACAGTGTATTTAGCCTAAGTAAAGTGAAAGAAAGAAAGAAAGAAAGAAAGAAAGAAAGAAAGAAAGAAAGAAAGAAAGAAAGAAAGAAAGAAAGAAAGAAAGAAAGAAAGAAAGAAAGAAAGAAAGAAAGAAAGAAAGAAAGGAAGAAAGAGAGAAAGAGAGAGAGAAAGAGAGAGAGAGAGAGAAAGAAAGAAATCCCTCCCCACCCATTCCCCCCAAAAAAGTCCCACTGCACTCTGAGGGAGAGAAAAGAAGCAGCACATGTCAGGCACCATTGATTACTATCTCTCCTCAGCCTCCAATGAGAACAGCCAAGGACCTTGAACTCCAGAGACTTGGAAACAGCAAGGAAAACTCCTGCAAGTGCTACAGCCACAGTTAGTGAAAACTCAGAAGAGAAAGTTCCTGCCACCAATGTCAGATGGCTCAACATCAGAAACTGATATGATTTTAGCAATGGAAATGACATTAAAGAAGAAACATTACCATCTGCTTTGCTGCTGCACCCTAAGGACCATGAGATTTTTCCATCTGACTTGCAGTTAAAACCATCCATGTGTACTGCTTCTCCATTAAAGCATGAGGTCCTTGACAGCAGAGATTGTCTTACTTTTCCATTTGTACCCTCAGCACTTACTAACCACATACTAAGTAATTAGTGACTGCTTTTTTTATTCATTCATTCATCTTGACTGAAACCAAGTCTCCATGACACCTCCTGGACATCTCCATACTATCTATGTCCTGTGTATGCCCTCTCTTTCTCAGTCCCCTTTATGTGTTGATCTTCCCCTATGAGAACAGGAACTCTTTTTCTTCCTTGAAACATTTAGAACTTACCTGGAACATAGTAAGAACTTCGAAAATTCTGTGTGTATGTGTGTGTATATATTCATACATATGTACATATATATATATCAATCTATATCTATGTATATCTTTCTATCATGTGTCTATCTATCAATATCTACCTTATCCGTCTCTCAATATCTATCATCTGTCTCTATTTACCTATTATCTATCATCTATTGATCTCTATCTTTATTGATCTCCATCTCTATCCATCTATCTCTGTCTCTCTATTTCTATCCATCTCTCTGTCTGTTTCTACTTATATCTATTTATCATCTAACTATCTATATCTAGCAATCTCTATCTCTTGATATCCATCTATCCCCATATGTACATATTTACATCCATTGCTTTCATTCATAAACAAATGTTGTTGCCTTGACAACTTAGAATACACTGCTAAATTTTAAATCTAATGGAGGTGGTCTCTCTATTAGTTATGCATTTCCTTTCCCTTACTGCAATCAGGAAATTAGGCGCTTTGAGTTCTCCACTGAGCTGCATTTCTAACTAAATGTGAGATTCATTCTGACCTTATCGCCTAAGTACTTTTTCCTTCATAGACACTTCTTTCTGTGGCAGTTCAGTACTCACAGAAACCTGAATGTGTAATCAAAAAAGGGTAATGAAAACATGGCATTTAAAATAAAAATTCATTTGCTTCTATAAGTGTTCTTTCCTCTAGCTGTTGTACAAAAATAAGCAGTAAATCAGTATTAATGGGCAAAAAAAAGAGGCCCTCTTTGCATTCATTCTCACCATCCATCTTTTCCTTTTCTAACTCCTTAATCTAAGTTTAATTGTTCCAAAGAATTTATAACAAAGTAAAAAAAAAGGCTACATCCTCAATTCTCCCACTTTAATTAAGTCTATGAATCAATAAAATGAATATTCATTTAGAAACATTTATCAAATGTATACTATGTTGAAGACTTTACACAAATTTCTCTAAGGGACATAAGAATAAATAAGACATGAAATTTGGAGCTAGAAAGGACCTTACAGACCATAACCCAATGTCCTTGTTTTACAAATGAGGAAATTAAGACTCAGATATTAAATGATTGCTCAAGGTCATAGAAGAAGTTAATTCCAAAGCTTGGTTATGAACTTAGGTCTTCTGACTCCAAAGCCAGAAATACTTTCCTCTGTCTCACACCACTTATATCCCTCCCTTAAAGACAATATGGAGTCATATGTGGCATCCTTTCAACACTGTTCCCATCTGCATATTCTGTATTTCTTTGTTTTGCTTGATTTTAAAGGGCAGAAATGAGGTGTTTTCTACACAGAACACTATGTAAACTTATTTACTAAGTAACCTTATTTCCCTTCTTCTTTTGCTTGGGAAGTTGCTTTAAGTTTCACTGCCAAAGTCTCTAGACTCCAACTCTTTTTCAGGCATAGGGCCTGATTTCCAACTTCCTGGGAGTTTGAGAGTTAAGGAGGTTGATTTCTGTGGTCAAGGAAGCAGGGAAACTGCAAATGTCCCAGTTCCCATTTGTTGAAATGAAAATCTATAATGTTTGACATCCTGTTGTATAGTTTAAAAAAAAGTAGATCATGTATCTGAAGGTGCTTTGCAACAATTAAAGCATTTTCCAGATGACACATTGGCTAGAGTGCAGGTCTAGAATCAGAAGACATCTTCCTGAGTTCAAATTTGGTCTCTGACACTTACTAGCTGGATGACCCTGGACAAATCATGTGACCTTGTTTGCCTCAAATTCCTCATCTGTAAAATAAGTTAGAAAAGGAAATGGCAAATCACTCCAGTAGCTCTGCCACAAAAACAAAACAAAACAAAACAAAACCACATTTGGGTTCATAAAGAGTCGGACATGACTGAAATGACTCAACAATAACATAGATGTGAATGTGAATGAATAAGGGAGTGAAAAAGTATACATGATTCACTTTTTGTATGCAAAACATTGTGCTAAGCACTGGGGATACAAATATAAAAAGCAAGTCTATGCACATGAAGCTCATATTCTAAAAGGGGAACAAAACATATACAGACATTTCAGCTTTTTTTTTTTTCAAATGGAAACATCCATTGTTTCTTAGGCTTCAGTGGCAAGGTAGATGGCAATACATCTTCTTTAATGTCATTTCTATTGATAAAACCATATCTATTTTTGATGCTCAATCACAGAATGGGTACTTAATATTTGTTGACTGACTGGTTGATTGATTTGACAGTGCCAAGGACTTTCATACAAGGAACTTTCTTTTCCTGATCTTCAGCAGCTGTGGCTGCTGAGGAGGTCAGGCTCACAGCACTCACAGGGCAGAGGACAGGTTATACCTCCACAAGTGTTGCTCCCCTGGACAATGCCAGAGTGATAGAAGGGGGTGGTCTGTGAGAGTACTATTCTCAGGACTCTTGGTCTCACCTATCTGTAGTTTGTATTAACGGGTATGAATGACAGGTCTTTTCTCCAGGTTTGAGAGGGAAGGAGATAACCATAACCTAGCCAAATGTTCAAACTACTTTCCCTTAAAAAATAGTTTTACTGAAGCTTTTGTTACTTGATCACAATCATTTGCAGAAATACTCCCACAAGTTGGCGGCTAGGTGGTACAGTGAATAGAGGACTGGCCCTGGAGTCAGGAAGACCTGAGTTCAAATCCGACCTCAGACCCTTAACACACTTACTAGCCCCGTGACCCTGGGCAAGTCACTTAATCCCAATTGTCCTGCCTTCCCTCCTCCAAAAAAAAGCAAAAAACAAAAATGAAATACCCCCACACCAGCATCAAAAAAGTTAACAAAGAAAAGATTAAGCAAAACCAATGAACATAGTGGCTGCCTTTGGCAAGGTATACAAAATTCTGAACCCATAATCTACTTCTTTACTGATAAAAAGGAAGCTATGAATGTACCTTTCTGTTATTTGACAAAATTAACGATGCAAAGCTTTATTTTTCTTTTGGGGATGAATAGTGAAAGGTAAAGAATTAGGGATCTAATGTTTGAAAGTGTCATTTGAATGCTTAATAAAATAACCATCCATTAAGAACTTGATAGGAACTTTCTTCCATAGGTAGAGAAAGAATTTAAATTTTAAATAAACTTCTTTCTTGAAATCAATTATTCTGGTATCTCAGGTGAAGAAAGGCATTGGGATTAGGTATTAAAAAGTAAAATTAAAAATTAAAATTTAAAAGTAAAATTTTAAAAATGTATAGCTAATATTAAATATTCAAAGCATCACAACATGTATGTAGCTCAAAATTGTCTTTATGTAACAATTTATTCCAATGGTTTGCATTTAAATGGTGTGTTGAGATTTGAAAAGTGCTGTATAAATGTTATCTCATTTAATCCTCATGACAAACCTATGAGGCAGGCGCTATTATTATTTTCGTTTTGCAGATAAGGGACCTGAGGCTGAATGAGGTTAGGTCACTTGCTCAGGGTCACATAGTTAACTGAGACAGTATTTAAACTCACATCTTCTTGACTCCGGATTCAACATTCTAGCTGCCTCTTTATGAAACAAGATACTGCATATCTTTTAGGTGGAAAAGAATAAATAAGTTAGCATGTCAGAATGGGAGAACTTGTATAATATCATGATTTCCCTTTAGACTTACTCAAACATATTTTACCCTCCCAGATTCTGCTATTATGTCCTCCAGTAGGTCAAGTGTCTATTGACTATACCATTTTGATGTAGAAGAGAAGTAAAAGCTATACAAAGATTTTCCATTTAGAAGAATAAGGATGAGAGATAAATTTATATGGCTATGATTATCGTAATATAGAAGGGAAGGTCATTTACACTCTACTGATGATTAGGAAATGAGATAGGGCATTGAAGGAGTATAGAAAAGTTTAGAAACTACCACTGTGGAGAATGCTCAAAGAGTGAACGAGATGAATAAAAAAGATTATTTAGATGGCAGAATTCTAGAAAGACAGATTTAGGCTGAATACAAGCCAAAACTTCCTGGCTGAAGTTTGGTAATATAAATAAGTCCTCACACTAAGTTGCCCTAACCATAGACTTTTTTGAACAATATACAAACCATATGGGCATTGTCAGGTTCAGGAATACTCAAAGAGAGTATATGATATTCATTATCATCTTCAGGGCAAACCACCATGTTACTCTCTGTCCCAGAGAAATGAAGGTGCTCGTGAAACTGTTACCAGAAAATGAGCTATCCAGTTATACCCCAATCCATACTCGGCCCATAGATTCTAGGATCTGCTATAGTTTTATCCTGAGTTAAACACAGAGAGCTAGATCATCAGATAAGTCTAAACATAGGTGTTGGACATCATGGCCCGAACTCATGGGAATGCATCAAGCACTGTAGCTGCATACATAATACTCTTTCTCTCATATCTGTACTTTAACACAAGCTGTACCTGATACCTGGAATGGACTCCCTTTCCCCCTCCATTTCTTGGAAACCCCAATTACCTTCAAGAATCAGCTCAAGGTCTATCTTCTGCATAAGGCCTTTCTTGAGTCACTCAACTGCTAATGCCTTCCTACAACATTTCCCTTCTCTTTCTTATGTTTTGTATATTCTTATACAAATAAATACTATCTCTCTCATTAAAATTTAAGCTCTTTGAGGGCAAGCATTATCTCATTTTGCCTTTGTATCCCCAGCAGCTAGCGCATTACCTGGCACATAGTAAATGCTTAATGGATGCCAGTTAAGCGATTGATGGACTGACTGTTGTACTCTTTCCTCTTGGCAAAATGGGTCCTGTTATAACTAGTTTGAAGCTAACAACTAATACTGTATAGACTAGAATCACAAGTTCTTTGGTGAGTTTCCTCTCACTGGAGGTTTTTGAACAGAGCTTAGATGAAAGGTAAATTCCAGTTCCTATATATAGAAGTTGGACTACATTCCCTTGAATGTCCCTTCAGACACTGAGATTTTGGGTCTTCTCTTGACCTCCTACTCTTCCCAGACACCATGACCAACCACTTCAATTTTACCCTTGATAGAGCTAAAAATTTACTTATCACCTTAACCTTCTGCCAAATTATAGGTCAATCTCCAGCCCTGGGGCATCTCTATGGTCTGATTTTTTTTCTGCTCCTGATTCTAAACTGATGAGTATTAATAAAAAGGAAATCAGAAAACCATATTTTCTGGGCCAAAATTTCATTCTATATTATTTCAGCTCGCCCTTCACTACCATATGGCAATCTTTTTATGCATTTCTTCTTCATTCTTTGAGCATTCTCCACAGCAATTATTTCTAAACTTTTCTATACTCCTTAATACCCTATCTCATTCCCTAATCATAGCCATATAACTTTATCTCTCATCATCAATCTTCTAAATGCAAAATCTCTATGTAGCTTTACTTTCTTTTCTATATCAAAATGGAATAGTCCAGGGATGGGAAACCTGCGGCCTTGAGGTACACATGATCCTCTAGGTCCTCAGCTGTGGCCTCTTGGCTGAATCCAAATTTTACAGAACAAATATTTTTATTAAGGGAATTTGTTCTGTAAAGTTTGGATTCAGTCAAAGGTCCACACTTGAAGACCTAGAGGGCCACATGTGGCCTTGAGATTGCAGGATCCCCACCCCTGGATAGTCAATAGAACACTGGTTTTTTTAGTCCTAAAAATGAGTTCAAATATGACCTGAGAAACTAATTAGCTGTGTGTCTGCGGGCAAGTCATTTAACTTCTCTAGGCCTCAGTTTTCTCATCTGTAAAATGAGGATATTGAACTCAATGTCCACCAGATGTCCTCTAGGTCTATAGCTCTGATACTATCATGTCAGTATCTTTACAATCCTTCCTTCCTTCCTTCCTATCACAGATGTGTTTCTCCTTTTCAGTCAGTTAGTCAATAAATTTTTATTAAGTACTTATTACATGCCAGGTACTGCGTTACATGCTGAAGATTCAAAGAAAGGTAAAAGAGAGTCCCTAATTTCAAGAAGCCCACAGTCTAATGGGGGAGACAAGCTATATGCAGGGTAATATCGAGATAAGCACAGAAGATACAAGAGTGAAAGTTAATTTTCATCTGTACTTGATTCTCTTTTTTTTTTTTTGTACTTCCTCTGGGCTCACCCTAAATCGGTGACCCTTTCTCTTATACCTTTAATTTCTCCAAATCTACTGACCCCATGCCTCTATCTATATATATTTTGTTTCTCTACCTTGGGAAAAACAACTCTTTTGTCTCCCTCTCCACCACAACTCGACTAACGCTGCTTTTTGCAAGGTCACCACTGTCTGCTCACTCACAAGATCCAATGGCCTTTTCCCAGTTTTCATTTTCCCTGACCTTTCTGTGGCAATCAACATTATATATTGCTTCCTTCTTGAAATGTTCCTTTTCATGGGCACTTGTGTATGACATTGAACTATTCTGATTCCTCATCTACACCATAATATTAGTATAATATTCATGTGATTTATTTTAGTTGAACAGTTCAACAAACATTAATCTTTTACAATGATCTAGCTCTAAATTCATGGTCATAGTATGATGTTACAAGGCCCCAGATTCTGTTCTCACAAAACTTACAATATAAAGGGGAAGTTTATAATTCATTATGCATCTACAGAGGAAAAGGCAGCTAGATAATGTGGTAGAGAGTGCAGAACCTGGGGTGAAGAAGGTGTGAGTTTGAATCCTGCCTCAGAAACTTAACTGTGTGACCCTAGGCAAGACATTTAAATGAAGCTATTATTACTAAAAACAGTTCCACAAACATTAATGTTTTAGAATGATCTAGATCTAAATTCAGTGGTGATAGCATGATGTGATAAGGCCCCAGATCATGTTCTCATGGAGCTTATAATCTTTTTTTTTTAATTTTCAGTTTCAAATTATCTCCCTTCCTCCACTCTTCCCAGTAGGGAGGCAAGAAATATGATATGAATATGATACCCATTATATGTATGAAGTCATGCAAAACATTCTTACATTAGCCATGTTGTGGTGGTGAGAGGCAAGAAAAATAATGAAAGTGAAAAAATATGCTTCAATCTGCAATGCAGAGTTCATCAGTTTCCTATCTGGAGGTAGATGCCATTTTTCATCAGGAGTCCTTTGGAACTGTTGTGAATCATTTTATTGATCAGAGAACCTAAGTCTTTCACAATTGATTATTGTTACAATGTTGCTGTTACCGTGTACAATGTTTTCCTGATTCTGCTCACTTAAGTCTGCATCAGTTCATGCAGATCTTCCTAGCTTTTTCTGAAACCCTCTCCCTCATCATTTCTTAAGGCATGATAATATTTTACTACAATCATATACCACAACTTGCTCAGTCACTCCCCAATTGAAGGGCATTCCCTCAATTTCCAATTCTTTGCCACCACAAAAAGAACTGTGGAACTTATGATCTAAAAGGGAGTATTTGTGACTCATTTTCTAACTATATAGGAAGCATCCATTTCTAATGTGTAGGGGCACTTGAGCACATCTTGAACTTTATGCTTTACATAAAAGAATATTATCATGAGCATGAAGCAAATTATTTGACTCCTCTGTCAATGAATTAGGTCAAATATTTATTGTGTCTACTCTTTGCCTAAGAATATTCTAGTTGTTGAAGGTGGTATCCATTAGAATATGGGACCTACTCAAAACAATTAGAGAATAAAGTAATCTAGTATATAATTAAGTGCAAAATTGTGTGGTTTAGATTATAAGTGATATAAAAGCTATCAATAAAAAAAAATCATCAGAACAAAAGACATCAATTTGATCTGGAGGCCATAAAGCTTTTACAAAAGAGATAAGACTTCAACAAGGGAGCATGGGTAGGGTCAATTTGTTCAAGAACAAGGCAAGAAATTTTACTTGGAGATCCTGTACCTTGATTCATTTGAATCAGGGAATTTGAAACAGGGAAAATCATCTAGAACTTGGGAATAATTGATCAAAATAACAGCTTCAAATCCTTTTGAGTTAACTTGATTTTGCAGACCAAGTATTATTTATTGGTTGTTAAAATGACATCATAAAACTTTGGTACCTTAACATCATGTACTAAATTATGCTAGAGACTCAGAATTTAAATCTCATCTGTGTGAAACATATAGGGACAGTTGTGAGCATCTAGCTTTATAGATAGCAAAACTCAGGCTGAGGAGATACATACATTCCTCTTGGAATAGGATTCAATCCTCCTGTCTCACCATTCAGTGTTCTGTTACAAAAGGGCTCTAAATTACTGATTCCCTCATAAGTTTTCTCAACATTTTGGTGCTTGCTAATGTTCTCCCTATGTGAGAGCAAAGCTAAATCAATTGTTGAGGATTGCCTAGGAACATTGGTGGCCCTGCCATTTGTTTAACAGGTGCCATGTGCATGGGAAACTAATAAAGGGAACTCTCTAAGTGAGTCCTGGGCCTTCTTTGTCTATATAACGTATAACTGTATATAAAGTAATAAGGCTGATTATACAAGTCACCCATGAAAATTATTCATCTTATTATAGTTACATTTCTTGTATATCCCTCTCAGGAAAATTACATTTTTTTTTCAAATTGTTAGTTCTACCACTCTTCAAGCTGCATATTTCATTTGCTAAACCAAATTATGTGATTCAGTGCCTGCCTATATTATATCTCCATATTAGAGGCACCTTTGCTAGTGTAGCTGATAGATTGAATTCTGATCAAGATACTGCCTGACAAGAGCATGAGGCAATGTTGTTTTGTTTTTTTTATCTCCTAAAAGAAATTAATCAGTGAAGACATAGGCACTATTTTCTCTTTATTAGTCATCCCTGTCTTTCAATTAAACATTTCACTAGGTAGATATGTTGTTCTAATCTACCAAATAGCATGGAACAATCATTGTACAAAAAAATTCTTTCATTACATTTTGTCTTTGAATCACTAACACGTTGCTCAGCACCTTACACAGAGTAAATGCTTAATAATTTTTTTTAATTGAATTAATCATGAAACCAGCCCTGGGATAGTTAAAGTTGAAAGAGGAAGCTTAGACTAGAGAAACAGAAGTTTTTATTGGACAGCTGTATCTTTATCAGACAGAAACACCTCCCCTTCCCATCCCCCCACAAGAGGAAGAAAGGGTCTTTAGTATTGTTAAAATATTTCATTTGATCCTCACAACAACCCCAAGAAATAGATGCTATTATTATCCCCATTTTGCAGTTGGGGAAACTAAGGCAAACAAAAGTTAAATGACTTGCCTAGAGTCAGTCAACTAGTAAGCATCTGAGACCATATTTGAACTCAGGACTTGGCCTTGGGAATCAATCAGTCAATGAACAATCATCTAGTATTTACTTACTCAGTATTTGCTATATACTAAGTACTTAGATAAGCACAGCAGATACAAAGAATGGCAAAAAAAAAAAGTCAGTCCTTTCTTTGAAGGAGTTTACATTCTAATTAGAAAATGTGTAAATAAATATGTACAAACAAGATACATACTGGTAGATGTAAGATAACCTTAGAGGAGAAATTTCCAAGAAGGTTGGGGGGTGGGAGGAGAGATACTTCAAAAGACCTTCTACAGAAGATATAACTCAATCCACAAGGAATTCTAACCTAATAAATGTATCAGGTCATAGAACAAGGGTTCATAACCTGGGTTGTGTGAGCATTAAAAAATATATATTTCAATATAATTAACTTTATAATTGTATATATTTCACCTCATGAATTTAAAAATAGTATTCTGAGAGAGGGTCCATAGGTTTCATGAACATGTCAAAACTGCCCCTTGCACCAAAAAAAGGTTACAGAGCATCTCGTTAGTTAAATTAATTAGGACTGATGTATAGGACAACCCTTCTCCATGTGGATGTCATAACTCCACTTATTAGATTGCAAATGCCTGGAGGGAAGGTATTGAATCTCTTCATCATTGTAGTCCTAGGATATATCACAGTGCCTTGCATATAACAAATTTCATAAATGTTTATTTGAATTTAATGGAATTGGCTGTTTATGTCCCCCATGGAAAATGGGATTTTTTTCACATACCTATGAGTTATGTGCTAAACATCTGCAGAGTCCCATATAATTTTATGTGACTAACTCTTTATTGAATGAGATTAAGAGGATATAGCATTTAGGTACACAGGACTAGATTCATAGAGAAAGAAGATATCTTCCATTCACAGCTACTACTTTTTAACATTTTTTGTAACCTCATAAAATTTCCCCTCTAAGAAATGTCCTAATATCAAACTCTAGCTGAACACAGAAAATGAAGAAATATTCAAATTAGTTTAAGATTGAAGAGGCAATTTATCAGAAGTCCATAAAGAACGCATTCAAGAGCAAACATAATTTCTCTGACACCAATCTAGATTAAAATACTAGTTATTAGGGGTCTATAATAAGTTCCTATTTAAAATTTTATAGTGCATGGGTGATGAAAGTGGTATAGTACAAAAATATACTCTTCCTTCTTTCCTTTATTCTTCCCTTTCCCATCTTTTCCTTTCCTTTATCCCTATCTTCCTTCTATAATCTATTACCATTAAATTTATTTATCTTTTTTATAGGCTATTCAGATCTTTCGTCTCATTGTTTCCACTCTGTGCAACTTTGTGTTCCAGGCAGCTAATTTTATTTTCTTTTTGCTAGTCCTACAGATGATAGATTAAGACAGTTTTCCAGGATATACTCATGGATTTGGAGCAACTTTTGTGACAGACACTGTCTGTGTTGAGTTGGAGAATTCTCTTTACATAGTCATGTGCACTGGTTTATGGGAATCATTGCCAAGGGGAAGCAATAAAAGTGCAAAAAGAAAAAAATGAAAAGATGTATATAAAAATGCTCATCTTCATAAAGAAGGTTAAGCCAGAGAAAGTGGCAGATTCACAGCACAGAAGTTTCCTTTCCTAGTAATGTAGATACATCACGATGCATGAATCACTCATTGTTATTCCTCCAAAGCCAGGGAAATGCCAAAGTTTGAATTATGAATATGTCTACACGATGCTATGGCTGCCATTTATTTTAATACCTAGATTCTGCTAAAAGTTCTATATACATAATGATGCATTTTATGTCTCATTAAACCCATATTTTTATTGAAGCTTTATACCTTGTATGTAGGCATATGGAAATATTCATACAAAGATCTCAAAGCATGTTACATATCTCACAGGGTGGCAGACGTGAATTTCAATTCATCAAAAGGGATTAATCCAATTTAACAAACATTTTCTAATCTACTATGTACAAGGCAAGAATTTCCCCAAATGTCTGCCAAACCTTTCTCTCAGTAGTTACTTTTGGCTCTCCCTAAAGCTGTATTTACACACCAAGGAAAAATGGACATAATAAATTCTTGACATTCCAATGGCCCGGTTTAATTATTTGAAAGCCAATGTCAAGCCCAAGCTCTACCAATTCTTCCTAAGGTCTCATTGTAGAAAGTGTTAAACAGTTGGGAACGCCAAAGATTCTGGGATGGAGTGAAAAAGAGTTATACCTTAGGAATGTCCTAAAGACATTCTAACACTTCCTGACAGAGAGTATACTTGGGGTATTCTTGGGGTTGGTGACACTTCCCCAAGTAGATATTAAAGGCTCATAAGAAGGGAATCATTTTAAGACCATTGTAGTACATCCATGCCAGGATAAAATAATTGTGCTTTGTGGTTCTCTAGCTTTCTGGTTTGTAGTCTAAAGTCTTGGCCTACTTCAACACCTCTAGTTGTATTATATGTCACTAGTACTTGAGATTCTATCTGCCGTTTGTTATCTTGTTGGTTTGAATCTTCTCCCACCAATTCCATACCTGTGTCTTTCCCTCATTTCTGTAATTATAATTGTTCCTGGCAGCTGGTGAATTGACTTCCCCTCAGCCTATAAGTAGGTCTTCCATGCTTCTTAGTTTTCTTTCCATTGCTCATGATGCTCCTTTCAGACAGTTCTAACTTTTTTGCTGTAGCAATGACTCAGGAGGACTTTATTCAGAAAAATTGTGCCTTTCTTTACTAGTGGTCCAAGGTCACATAAGCAAGTCCTACTATGTGGCAAGTGTACTCTTTACCTGTAACTGACTGGCCTAATTTTCTATGCCTTGCCTAATTCACTACTGCTATATATACTGATCCTTGGGCAGTGGGTAGTGTGAGAAAAATAGAATTTTGATCTCCTAATGGCTGGTTTGGTACTAATGACTGTCTAATTTGGCAATATATTGAAATTCAGAGAAGTAACTAAACCTTTGGTCATTTTTTATCTCAGTTTATTTTGTAGTTTTGCCAGTTATTAGACCAATCTTGGAATTAACTCTAATAATACTAATAATTGCTAACATTTTGCATAATACTTGCTATATACCAGGCGCCATGCAAAACACTTTACAAATATCTCATTTGATACTCACAACAAAAACTAGTTTCCTTTCCCATTCAACTAATTTGTTCTAAGTACTTCTGGTAATATTTTCACATCATAAATTCAGAACAAAAGGAGTTATAGTCTTACTCTACCTTACCCTGGTCAAAACACATCAGGACCACTCTGTCAGTTTCCAGAACTGAATTTTTGGAAGAACATTTACAAACTGAATTGCATCCAGAAAAGGGGCACCAGAATGGTGAGGGGACTAGATTGCCTTCAGTATGAGGATTGTTGGAAGAACAAAAGATGTTTAAATTGAAGAGAAGGATTAGGGGAGACTTTATTATTGTTTTCAAATATTTGAGAGGATTTCACATGAATATAATTGTGCCAGTCTGGTCACCCCTAGGGAACAGAACTAGGAACCAAGAGACAAAGCTTCAGAAAAAGCAGATTTAAGTCAAATACAAAGTAAAACTTCCTAACGAAAGTCCTTAGCATTGTCAAATGGTTCAGCATCATAAATTGGTATCATTTTATCAGTGGAAATGAAATTAAAGAACACGTATATCTCCTTTGTCAGTGCATCCTAAGGATATAAGATATTTCCATCTGACTGGCAAATGAAACCTTCCATATGGGTTATTTCTTCCTTTAGTATATGAGTTCTGTGAGAGCAGGGATGGTCTTACTTTTACAGAATAATGACTTTGTTCATTCATTAATTCAATGAGAATTGTCCAAAAGTATAAATGGCTACCTTGGAGTGTTGGATATCTTCACAAAGAAGCTCAATGACCATCAATCAGAAATTCTATACAGGGATTTCCTATGCAGATATAGGTTGGACTATGTGCTTTCTGAAGTCTGCTATACTTCTGAGATTCTGTGATTTCATAGTACATTTTTAGATGAACTTGTAAGGGTCTGATACCCCATTTTTATATTCCTCAAGTTACTTGTTGCACATGAAACAGTGTCCATTTGTTTGTTTTAAGCATATTTGGGTAAACCCATCAAATTGTGTTAACTTGTCCATTTAAGTTCAGAAATAAAGTCTTCTGTTTATTATTATATTATATTATTATATTATTCTGTTTATTATAAAGTCTTCTGTTTATTATAAGTCTTCTGTTTAAGCAACTGAAATGGTGAAAACACAAATCTATCTGAATGATATATGCAAAAAGAAACAAAGTAAAGTCCTTGGCATAAAGGGATTTCTCTCCTATGGACAATTCATTGAAAGAATTAGGAAGGTGTTACATGGAATGAGATGGCATGGATGGGTCATGATTGGAATCAGTGGAGGGAAGACCTAAATCAGTGAGATCCTGGATCCATCTAAGTGTATTTTGTGACATTGACTAATATTTATATAAAATATCTGAATAACCCTCAAAAGGGAATTCACTCAATCAGTGAAATCACAGATGTTAAAAAAAATTAATCCCAGTATAAATTCAATTTTGGTTCAAGGAGGGACTTGGCCATGATATTGCTAGAGGCATGAAATCCCTGATTAGTTCATAGGATCATAGATTGAAAGCTGGAAGAAACCTCAATGACCATTAAATTCAGTCTCCTTGTTTACCCTTCATGAGGAACTGAGGTCCAGGGAGATTAAGTGATATGCCCAAATAGTATTAAGTAGAAGGAGCCAGGATTTAAACTCAGTTCTTTTGACCCTAAATCCAGTATTCTTTTCACTAAGCCCAACTGTCTGCCAAGTTGGTAAAGAATGAGTTATGTATAATTGTGAACAGTTTATCATCTCCCATCTGAGCACACAATCTACCAACCCTAACTCTTTCATGTGAAAATGCTTCCTAAGTGTATTGGGACCATCCATCTCTCATCCTAGAGCTGAATGGCAGTACCAGGACATAGTTTGTGTAGTATTTAAGCTTTATTAGCTTCATACAATATAAGTTACATATACTCTTTTGACATTATTACTTTATCATAATGTATTATTCATTAGATATAGTCATCATACATTAGTCTCAGCATTAATTTACCAATTTATTAATACTATCACCTTGTATAATACCTTTCATCCAGAAACTAAAGTACTTCAAAAACATCTTATTTATCCCAAAAACAAACTTTATATTATTATCTCTATAATATAGATGATGTCCACACACCAGAAAGTTAAAGTTCATAGAGAAAATAAGTAGAGATACCCAGATCAGAACCAGTTCTAGACAGGAATAGAGCTATTCAGGAAAACAAAGAAAGATATACCTTACAGTATGAATGAAAATATAAAACAATTTACCACCACAATCACCTCCTCCCTCAAGAAATTTATCCATACAGATTCATAAAAGGTAATTAAACTATCTACTAAATAGTAGTTAGGAATGGACCTAGGAGTCAAAAACTTCAGTTCTAGGATCCTTGCCCTTAGGACTGCTATCAGTGAGCTAGTTTCAAGAAGGCATTCAATGGCATTGAACCAGTCTGGAAGTGGTGTCCATTCATCAAGCTAGGGAATGATTTTCTAACTTTCAAGAGAGCTGTTCTCACCTGCTTGGTGACTATAACTTAAGCTTTTCTTTATGTCTGAAGGTCTGAGAGGCTGACCAGTGGGAAATGTGCATTTTTTACTCTTTTCCCTTAGAAGAGGAGGGAATGGGCTGTTACTACCAGTCATAGTTGTCTCAGGCAAGATGGCTTCAAGGTTACTGCGGGGTGCCGGGGCACTGGTTGTCCGGGCCTTCAGGGCCTGTGGCCCTACTCGGGTGGCGGCTTAGTCCATGGCAACCAGAGGAGGTATCCCTTATGATGAGGAGCAGGCTACTGGCTTGGAGAGAGAGATTATGATGACCACAAGGAATGATTTGGATCCATACAATATTCTAGCCCCAAAGGCAGCTCCGGGGAATAAGGAGGAGTCCAACCTGGTCCCTTCCATCACTGACAAGCGAATAGCAGGCTGTATCTGTGAAGAGGACAACAGTGCAGTCATCTGGTTTTGGCTTCACAAAGGCGAGACACAGTGTTGCCGTAACTGTGGAACCCATTAGGAGCTGGTACCCCAGCAGTTTAGCCACTGAACTGGTTTACTTGAGATGTGTTATGTTTTCTTCCCTCCAATAAAAGACTAGGTATTTCCCTGGAAGAAGAAGAAGAAGAAGAAGAAGAAGAAGAAGAAGAAGAAGAAGAAATGGGGTTTCAAGTTTACTGCTACAAAATACAGAGTAGTTGATTGACTCCAGGATCACAAAAAGAAAAAGCCTTTAATCCACCTGGATTAACTCTCTCTCAAATCTTATGGATCACTGGTTTCAGCTAAACCAATTTTTAGGACATATTTGAACTGCATGAAGAAAGCTCCTTGTTTAAAGGTCTGTAAGATAATATCCTTTATTTAAGAGGAATAGGCCCTGTAGCAAGTTGGCATGATCCATACAAGTAGAGTGCCTGAGACTGTGGCTTTTTAAAATTTTTGTTTATTTCTTTATTATACCTTTTATTATTTTTCATAGCAAAGGACCCAGTTCAAGATTATACCATTCTAAATGACCTGTACTTTAAATACTTGCTTTATATCAGCTATCCAACAGTAAGAAAAAAAAAATCTAAAACACAGAACCACAGAAATTCCATTCATAATGTAGTATCAACAGCATTAGACTGATGTTATCCCGATCTTGAAGAAACTTCCTTGGGGTTTGACAGATCCCACCATAGTTTTTGGTGTTCCGCTATTTCTGAAGCCTTTACCTCAGCAGAATTCCCCTCACATTTTAGTCTGCTTAACAATCTGAGTTTGTGCCTCATAGCTCTGATTTGGACTACCAGGTAACATCTGATTCAGATTTTAGTTTTATCTAAAAACCAAGTGAAGTAACAAGTCCTACATTTTAGGAAGGGCATAGTCAACTAGGTGGCATAATCAATAGAGCACTGGACCTGGAGTCAGGAAGATCTGAATTCAAATCCAGTGTTAGACACCTTCCATCCTTGTGAGCCTGGGCAAGTTACTTCAGTGCTCTTGGCCTCAGTTTCCCCATATGTAAAATGTGGCTGATAATAATAGCACCTGCTTCCAAAGGATGTTGTGAGAGTAAAATTAAATAACACTTGTAAAGTGCTAAACTTTAAAGTGATATATAAATCCTAGTTGTTTTTAGTATTATCATCATCATCATTTTCATTAGAATGTTTCCAGAGGAGGGCAACTGGAATGATGACAGGCTGCAAGATCTTGCGATAGGAAGTGATTATCACTTGAAGAAACTGAAGATTTGGGGGGAGGAAAGATAACTGTTGACAAATACATGATGTGACATCATGTGGAAGAGGAATCAGATTTTTTTTTTGCTTAACCTCAAAAGGCAGAACCAGGACAAATGGGTAGACATTACAAAGAGGAAAATTTAGGATTGATAGGAAAAGAAACTTCCAAAAAACTAGATCTGGCCCAAAGTAGAATGAACTGTCTCTAAAATGAGTGTGCTATCCCTCAATGGATTTCTTTAAGTAAAGACTGAATGCCAGGGGTGGCTAGGTGGCACAGTGAATAGAGCACCAGCCCTAGAGTCAGGAGGACCTGGGTTCGGATCCGGCCTCAGACACTTAACACAAAAAATAGCTGTGTGACCTTGGGCAAGTCACTTAACCCCAATTGCCCTCCAAAAAGCAAAAAATAATGATAATAAAGGCTGAATGTATATTGTAGGCATATTGTAGAGGGGATTCTTGTGAAGGTTTGGGTTGGACTAGATGTGCTCTGATGCTCTGGGCCCTTGTGGTTTATCAATAGGGACAGTGAAGATGCACTATAAAACTTTCCAAGTCACAGAACCATAATATAAGCTCAAATTTTGCATTTGAAAACAGTATGCAGTTAAAGTAAAGCTAGTTGTTCTCCAAGGTCAACACCCTCATCCCAATACTTACAGAGTAAAACATGTGAAGCATCTAGAATGACTACTCTCACTCCTTAACTTGAAAGTGATAAGTTCAGGACCATGTCATTTAGAATTCTGTAGTATTCACATTCCTGGATTCACTGGATCATAGGAATCATGTAGCCAATCTCTCTTGCTTTATGGTGGAGGAAACAGTCCCAGAGGAAATAAATTACTTGTCTAAGGTAAATTGTACAGAAAATAGCAGAGTTGGGGTTCAAACCCAGGTTTTCTGATTACAAATCCAGTGTCCTTTTATACTTTATCATTTTTTTTGTTATAAATTAGGCTGCCTGCTATATAGGAGGGTTTTGAGGAAAGAGTTGATAAAACATAAAGCTCTGTGTAAATAATAGCATAAGAATAACAATAACAATATCTTACATTTACATAAAACTTCCAAGTTTACAAAACTTTTTTTTCCCCTTATAACTATACTAAGAAATAAGTGTGAGTAGGAATTCTTGTGACTGGAATAAATTCAGAGGGAGAGGGAGGACCGTACATTGGAATACTATGCTGCGAGTACAGTGGTATTTCTGTGACACATCACTAGTCTCCAATACATAACTGCCTCATCCCCAGGGAGAATTAAAGAAGTGTTTGAAGGGGAAGGAGGGACACCAGAGAGGAGTTTGATAACAGCGGGTCCATGGGAATGGTGGCCCCAGAGCCAGGCAAAGGAATAGGGTTAATGCTACTGTAGTATGGGCCAACCAAAGACCACATGGGGATTGCCACGTTAGCACCTTAGAACAATTTTCCAGTTGCCCCACCCTAGTTCTGAGTAGAACTACTACTACCATGTTGCCTTTACTGGCATATCACATAGACATTATAAATCGTAATATAGCAGAGCTCACTTTAAATTTGGGTTTTCACAATACCAAAAATTATTAGTTAGGAAATTCTTCAAGAAGAATAACATCCAGATGAATTATGGAACATTGCCGCATAGTGGAAAGATTACTGGCTTAGAGTCAAAAGTCCAGGGTATGAATTCTAGCTCTACTGTATGACTTTAGACAAATCATTTAACCTTTCAGTGCCTCAGTTTTCTTCTCCCAGAAGTGAAGGCATTGTAGCAGATACCTGAGGCCCATTCCAGGTCTGACATTCTGTGATTCCATGATATTGTGGCTGCTTTAAAACTACAGAAACTACCTCTGCCTAGGAATATAAAAGGATGGGAGATTTATCATTCTTCCCTGGCCCTTGTGAGAGGGCCAGGTTTTATTTCATTGAACAAGCAAGAGATAGAACTGAGACACAGTGATTAGCCAATATGGGAAATAAAAGTCTTCTATTAGAAACAGAAGATCAGGGGTGGCTAGGTGGTGCAATGAATAGAGCACCAGCTCTGGAGTCAGGAGCACCTGAGTTCAAATCCCACCTCAGACACTTGACACTTACTAGCCATGTGACTTTGTGCAAGTCACTCAACCCCAGTTGCCCTGCCTGCCTCCCTCCAAAAAAGAAATAGATCACACTCAACATGGCCACACATAAGCAATTGTCACTGCCCCTCTATTACTACTTAGACAGAATACGAGATAAGATCTTTCTAGATAGAGAAGTCACCTCTTCTCTCTCAAACAGCTAAGTAAGAGGAACAAACACTACCAGAAGGCTCTGCCTAATTTCCCCTTTTCAATAAACAGTTTCTGTGGCCCATTGCTCGTTGTGATCTATTGCTAAGGGTTGGTGAACATTTACATAATCACCACCTTTCTTATTTCTGGCACTCCTTTGTGTGAAGCACTTTAGGATATGGTAACAAAGAAAATGCCTACAGAAAGTTTTTATGGCCTTTTTTCCCTTTTAAATAAGCATACTTCCTGCCCAGAATATCTACTTTAAAAAATCTTGATTGTAATTCATTGAGAAGCATCTTGGGGTAGTGGATGTGGAGCTAGTCTTGGAATCAGTTAAAATCTTGCCTCAGACTCTTATTTACTTACTGGGATAGGACTCTGGCAAAGCAAGGCAGTAAGCATTTATTAAGTGTTTACTATATGCCAGGCACTTTGCTAAACAATGAGGATACAAATATGAGCTAAAAGACAGCCTCAACCCCCAAGGAACTACAATCTAACTTGAAACCAGTTAAAATCTTTTCTTAGACACTAACTGGTGTATGGCCCTGGTAAGGGAAGGCAAGGAAACACACATTTATTAAATGCTTACAATATTCCAGGCACTTCTAAACACTCAGAATATAAATATAAAGAGGAAGGGAGGGAGGGAGAGGTAGAGGGACAGGGAGACAGAGAGACACAGAGAGAGAGAGAGAGAGAGAGAGAGAGAGAGAGAGAGAGAGAGAGAGAGAGAGAGAGAGAGAGAGAGAGAGAGAACTCTTACCTTCATGAGCTACAATCTCATAGGGAAGACAATGAACAAAAGGGAGCTAAAAAATGTGGAGAATGGGGAGATTGAAGGTACCCAACATGAAGGAATGATGTTGAAGTCTGGAAAGTGAGAAGCACAGTCAGAATAGGAATTAAAGTTCCCTGGCTTGGGCCCCTCTTCAAAATGGAAGCCTTGGAAGGAACTCACCAATGGGAGAAGGGAGTAAGCATAGGCAAAGGATGTATCAGGGTGAGAAAGTTAACAGGTTGATAGATGGTCAAAAGTGAGACTACAGATGAAGCATGTTTTGGAAGTTTGGAAAGCTAAGGGCACAAACAGGAGGAAAGTATCTTTTAACACATGACTCAATGATTTTTGGAATCCTTTCCAACTCTAGACCCCAAAATTGTTGGCCATTGAATTCAAGTACTGCCACTGCCTCCAATGCCAATAGCTTGTGCTGCTACCACCAAACTCTGCACCACTTTCATAGCCAACCCACACTTTAATGTCTGTAGCCCTTTCTCTGTCCTGATCAGCTACCCTGAGATGAAAAAATAACTCACAGGGAATTTTTAATGATTATCCTACTCAGAATTCAGTTGGAGTTGCTTTTTAAAGTTGTTTAGAGGGGTGTGTTGAGAGAACAGCAAAAATGCTCACCTCACTCTTTCATCTTGACTCTGTGCCCTTAACGCATCCTCTTTAACCATACTGAATCTTTGTTTAGAAGATGATAGTCCAGTGGTGCTCAAAAGGAGTGTCATGACTTTTGCTGAGATGTGCCACAAATTATATGGAACTTTCACTTGCCATTGGATTCCTAAGTCCTCCCTCCCAACTCTCCTATTGTGTGCCAGGATTCCTTCTGGCAAAGGACAATGGGGTGCCCTAAACAAAAAAATGTTTGAGGACCTCTGTTAATTAAATAACCAAAGTTATGGAGCGGTAAGAACCCTATTGATTGATACTGTGGTACTTGTGTTAGATTAAGTTAGCTCACATTTAACACCCTGAAGCTGTTATTAAATACTCTCATGTTCATTGTGCAGAAGCTCATGTACTAAAAGAAACATTAGTAATGTAAACTTGCACAGAGGAAGCTATAATTCCAAATGTATGCATGTAATATCTATGCACACATATGATATATAAATAATATTATCTCTATATAAGGTATGTTTCTATGTAATTATGTATGTATTATATATGTATATTGCCTGGCACATAGAAGGAACATAATGAATGCTTGTAGACTTGACACAAAGCGAAAAAGACCCATGAAGGAATATTCTACTTAATGTCATTAAGTGATTTTGAAATAATGACATTAGATGATGTCACAAGGTAGCTATGTTCCATAGTAATAATGATATTAATAAACAATTGACCAATTGAGTAGGATTTCAAATATTGAATATCTGATAATGTAATTTGTGGGTATTATTAATTGAATCTTTTTATGGGATTAGAAAATAATAATATTAAATATTGGAATAGAACAATGACAAGACCATGTAATGATTTATATTGATAATTATACATGTAAAACTATGTATAGCACATACAAGTACACAGAAAAAAATGAACCCATTATGGATAGTGTTGATCTGACTGATCGAATTTCATGATCAAGATTATTATCATTTTTTAACCCAAGACAGACACATTCTATAAGCTATAAAAGATAGCCAGGTATTAGCTACAAAGACTCTATTTTCAGAGATTTTATGGGTCTCTGATGTGTACAATGACTTCACGTCAGATGGAGCCATCTGTAAGGAAGATGAAATATATATACATTTTTTCTGATTTAAAAAAAGATATTTGTACACTTTGACATTTCTCTAACCCAACTTGTTATCTTTTTCAATGACCACATATGCTATAATAGTCTAGATCAAGGACTTCAAATAGCTCCAGATTTTGTGCTCTGTTGAACCATCTGCTGAGATTAGGTTAGAGAATCATCATGAGTCACCTTAAAATCAAGAAGCATTGAAGACAAACAACCTGGCATCTTAATGAGAGCCATGTTCTGACTGGAACTTATATCATGACAAGGTTCTGTCTTTCTGGGTGTTCCTGATTCAACTGAAAAACAAATGAAAGCTTTCAATTTGGCCTTAGCTCATTCTCCGTCATCTACTAATTAAGATCTTTGAGCAAGCTGTTTAAGCTTTCTGGGCCCCAGTTTCTTCATGTGTAAAATGAGAGGGTTGCACATGATGATTTGAAAGAAGATTTCTTTCTGCTTTATTATTCCATGATGTCAAGGTTAGAGATTTAGGCCTCTGGGCAATTCCCTAGCTGCTGCTCATTAAAACCATGGTATTATGTGTCTTATCTGCTTTTATTAGGCATCTTATTCCATTTAACTATTATTTACTATCTACTGTATCTGATGTGCAGCAGTATAAATGATGGAGATTAAAGGTCATAGGATCCAGAAGGGTCCTTAGAAGCTGTCTGGTTCAACCTTCTTATTTTACAGTTGAGTAAATCAAGGACCAGGAAAGTTAAATAACACAGATATTAAGTGTCAGAGGAAAGATTTGAACCCAGGGCTTTTTATTTCAGAGTTTGAGCTCTTAGAAACCATTTCATTTTTATGTGATTGCATTTTTCTTTTGCGGGGAGATAAGAATGAAGGGGACACAAATTCCTGTAATTCCCAGAGACACAGAAACTAATATTCAACAAAAAGTTTAAAAAATTTTTTTTTGCTTATTGTTTCTTAATACTCCCAGAAACTGATGATGGCCATCATTTGGCTCCTCTCATAGCATCTACTTTGTGATAGTGCAAAGATGGATGTCATGCTCTCAAGATGGGGTCTGAATACTTAGCTTGATTAGAGCATTGTGATGATGAAGTCAAAATCTCCCCATTTGGGTTCGTTGACTCCAATCTCTTCTAATATTCTACACTAATCCCCGTCCTGGGTAGCCGTCTTGTTGAATACTCCCTTGGGAAGCACAGGGTAAAAGAGTGTGAGGGAGAACAGTTCAGAGTCATTGCCATGAAGGAAAAACAACTCTAGCCTTTTATTCAAGGCCAATTTGGTTCCACTCTGACTTTCACTTACATCAGTCATGTCAAACTCAAATAGAAACAATGCCACTAATCCATTCCTAAGGCTCTCCAGGACACATATTGACTTAGCATAGAGATGTGATGCTATCTATATTTTAATTTTTTTTAATTTCTTTTGTTAAATAATTCACAATTACATTAAAATCAGGTTCAGCACCACTCAGAAGCATTGTGGGTCACATCTGCAGAAGCCTTTAGTTCCTTTCACACACTCCAAAAAGGACTACTCACTGACCTATCATCTTGTCTTATTGTCTCTCACCTCTTTGCCCCTTCTCATGCAACCTCACGTTACTGGAATGGACTCCCTTCTCTTTTCCTTCTGTTGAAGGGACTAGGGGTAGGGGTATGGATGGGAGAGGGAACAAGCACTTATTAAGTGCCTGCTATATGCCTGGTACTGTGCTAAGTCCTTTACAAATACCATCTCATTTGATCCTAACAACAACCCTGGGAGGTGGGTGATAATATTGCTCCCTTTCTATACTTAAGGAAACTGAGGCAGACAATGGTTAAGTGATTTGCCCAGGATCACATAGCTAGTAAATGTCTAAGGTCACTCCAGACTCCAGATCAGTGCTCTGATCCATGGAGCCTTCAAGGCCTGGCTCAGGTAACATCAATTCTTTATTCTCCCCAGATGGAAATATTCTCCCTCATTCTTCCTCCCATACAACTTTAGACCTCTCCTTTGTATGTCACATATTTTTCTTCGGAGTTAGATTGTGTAATTTTGTAAATTGTGTAAATTATTGTCTAATTATCTCATCTCCCCTGTTAATTTGCAAGTTCCTTAACTACTTTCATATTTATCTCCCTGGGACCTAGCATAGTATATGTATTTCATAACTGTTTGAATGAAATTGAATTGCAAATGATAGAGGGGAAGTAGCCCTGAATTTTCATATAAAGGACACCACATTATTGCTGCGGTTCTATACTGTAGGTTGTACATCGCTTTGGGACCCTGACACTTCATCCCTATCAAATAACTAAACACTTAGATTATTGCAGTACAGCCTTGCCAATAAATAATTTGAAAAATTCCCAGGACACTAAAATGGTTTTCACTTGTCTACCTTCCTATAAGGAGGGTAATTGAGAGCAAAGGTAGCAAAATCAGGAATCTTTATGCCCATCATTCTTTCTTCTTTATGTTCACACATAAATCAATTCTTTATCTGGATATGTGAGTGAGGAACTAGCCCATCCTAACTTTAAGAAATAGAGTAACATTATATGCTTTCCATTGAATCATTCTTTGTAGTCAGACATAGCTTCAAGCTGGAGCATTCTTTGGCTCCATGAAGAATCCCTAAAGCAAGCAGTTTGAAATACTTTGTAAGAGTTTGGGGATGAGGAGACAGAAGAGAAACAGTCTCTGACTTTGAGGAGCTTACATTCTATTGTTGGGGTGGGGGCAGGATAGAAAATTAAATCCAAGATAACTTAAGGGAAAGAGTGCTAATAACTGGGGAATTACGGGAAGGCTTTGGATGAGCGATAGGAAATGACATCCTCAATTTTGAAAGATGCTAGGGACTCATTGACTTAGAAATGAGAAGGGTTCATATTCCAGGCATCTGGGACAAGCTGTGCAAAGACATTGAAATAGATGGGAGATAGGAGAAATTATACTGGAAAGGTAGTTGGAAGACAGATGGTCAAGTGTTTTAAATGCCAACCCAAGAAGTCTGTACTTAATGCTAGAGTCACTAGGGAGCCATGGAAAGTGTTTTGTTTTGTAACAGAGGAGTGACTTAGGTTTAAGAATTTTAATTTGGCAGCTATGTGAAGGAGGGGTTGGAAAGCTAAGAGCCTATCAGCAGAGAGTGTAATGAAGAGTTGATTTCAAGAGGGCAGATTAAAGGCAATCAGATGGGTTGGGGCAGCTAGGTGGCACAGTAAATAGAGCACTGGCCCTGGAGTCAGGAAGACCTGAATTCAAATCCGGCCTCAGACACTTAACACAAAAACTAGCCTTGTGACCTTGGGAAAGTTACTTAACCCCAATTGCCCTGCCTTCCCCGCCTCCAAAAAAAAAAAAAAAAAGCAAAGATAAATAAATAAATAAATAAAGGCAATCAGGGCTTAAACTGCAGCAGTGGCTATATAAATTGAGAAAGGAGAAGAGATGTTCAAAAGGTAGAATCCATGGGTTTTGACAACTGATTGATTATGGGGACTTAGAAAATTGAGAAGTTCAAGAACAACACTGAAGTTGTGAATCTGGTGACTGGATAGCATCAGAGAATTAAGAGATTTTGAAGGAGGCATAGATTTAGAGAAGAAGATAGTTGTGCTCTGGATCTTTTGAGTTTATCATAAAAATAAGATATTCATGTAGAAATATTCAAGGTGATGCAAATCTATAGATTAGAAAAAAGAATAGGCCTACTGTATATATATGTGTGTGTGTATATGTTGTGTATTTGTATATATGTATATTTACATACATATATACATACATACATATGTGTGTATGTATATAGTTTTAGGAGTAAACAAAAGATGATGCTTGAACTTATGGCATCTGATGGGGTCCATGAGTAAGAGAGTAAAGGAAAAAGAAAAGCTAGGCCAGGACAAAACTCTGGAAAATAAATTCATTTAGTAGACTGGGGTTAGATGAAAACCCATCAAATGAAACTTAGAAAGATTAATCAGAAAGGTAAGAAAACAATCAGAAGAGAAGAAAGCATTGTCATAGTATTCAGGAGGAGAAAGTGCTCAATACTATAAAAGTCTTCAGGGATAAAAAGCAGGAAAGAGTCATTTGATTTAATAGGCAAGAAATTGGTAGTAATCATAGAAAGAGCAAGGCCAGTCAAATAGTGGCAGACTGAGGGTAAAGAAGTAAGTCTGATGTGATAAAATAATAAGTGTAAACTACAGTTAAATGCCCTACTTTTTTACCTTTAGAATTAAATGTGACCAAAATCACTGACTATTGGGCCTAAAATATACAAGATTTTGAGATTGTCCAGATTGTCCAGAAAGGTATTCTCACTATCCCAGGCCTTCTCAGCTACAATATGGTTTTACTGGTATGGCAGCGGCCCCTGCATTCATACCTAATGCTGCTACCTCTGTCAAGTTCATTATAATCAAGTTGAGTCAAACCAGAAATGAAGCGGGGAAGGGAAGAGGGATGTGGTAAGGGTCATAACGGTAGTCCAACCACACAACCTAGAGAGGCAAGTCAGCAAGTTCCTTTAATGGCCCCACCCTTGCCCCATATATACCGCATGTTATAAAAGTCTTGGTGTGGTTTTGAACTTTAAGTACTAAGATCTTTTTGGAACACCTTGTAATTGATTCATTCTTTGCAAGCTACCATTTATATAGAACTTTTTGTAAAGATTGCTACAATTATAATCTCATTTTATCCTCACAGCAACCCGAGAAGGTATATGCTAATTTTATCCCTATTTTGCAGATGAGGAAACTGAGGCAGAAAGAGGTTAAGTAACTTGCCTAGAGTCACACAGCCAATAACATCTGAGATAAGACTTGAACTCAGGTCATCCTGACTCAAGATCTAGTGCTCTTTACCACCTAGCTGTCTTTGTTTCTCTCGAAAGACCTAAAAGATTTTTTTTTTTAACAGAACTTGACTTGTATTAAGATTCCAGGGATGTTCTCTGTAATGCTCTTTGATTTAAATGTGGATGCTTGATGGTTTCCCAAACCAAACCCAGAGGCTGACTCAGTGAAGCACAAAATGTGGGAGTACTCACAGTTCTTGATGTAGACTGGGGTCTTCAGTGACTTAGGGTCACTGAAAAGGAAAATCAGATGAGTTAGAGAAATGTCAAAGGGTACAGATGTCATCTAAAAGGTATGAGTGTGTGTATGCATGTGTGCAGATAGATATGCATATTTCATGTACAACAGCTTCTTTTAAATATATGCTGTATATTTATGCATATTTATATATAATATAGATGTATGTACTAATTATTAATAGCTATTATTTGGGTCTTCATATAGAAGATAGGCTGATCACTATCCTGTGGTAGAAAAATGATTATAACTTCTTTATACCCACAAAAAACAAATATTAATAGGAACATAGATTTTAATTCGTATGACCACTACCATAATTCAGCAGGGTTGTCACAGATATGCCTGTGGTAGAGGTCTCTTTTAAACATGTTTCTTCAATAGCCTTCACACTGTGGATGTATGAGTGTTAGAAAACAAGGGGGAAATGGTGGGTGTGTGGGGGTGGATGGGTGTGGGTGGAGTCCCAAAAGTCTTAGTGCTACTATAAGGTTGAATATCTTAAAATGGCACTAACAAATTTTGGGAAGGAAGGAAAATTAGAATTTATTAAGCATGTACTAGCATTGTGCTAAGTGCTTTATAGATGTTATCTCATTTTATTCTTGTGATAACTCTGAGACGTAGATTCTATTATTATGCCCATTTAGCAGTTGAGGAAACTGAGGCAGAGAGGTTAAGTGACAGCTAGTATGTATCTATTAGTCATGCTGGAAACAGGGCTGGAGAATATGGATTAATCAGAAAACTTATCCTTGTTATAGATTAAAAATGTTTAAAGCCCACTCAGTGCACTTATAACATCATCCTCAAATATGAGGGACAACTGTTCTATGTGATCTAAAGATAATGTGGATAAAGCCTAATGGTTTGACTGAGTCATATTTTCTCCAAACCCTAATTGTTAAGGAAATGAAAGAGTGTATGTGTTTACAATGCCTCATACAGCATGGTACTAAAGAAAATGACAAAGGTCTCTAGGATTCATGATGAGAGGAGAGCACCCCATTAATATCACTGACCCTTCAGTACCAGGAATGGTTAACTTCAGAGCACCCCATTAATATCACTGACCCTTCAGTACCAGGAATGATTAACCTCAGAGGTAATAATGGAAGTAGAGAAGTCCTGAGATTTAATAAGAATCTATTTTCAAGCCTTTGGATTTCTTATCCACGCAGCAAGGGATGGGTAGTTTCTTGCTATCTTGTCAGGCACTATCTTCATCTAGAGGGGAAAAGAAGAAAAAATTATGGAACAGGAGAAAATACAAATAATTGACTAAAGGAAAAGAGGTAGAATGATAACTTCAAAGAGGCTCTTTTAAGAAAAATCCTGCCATTTACAAAATGGACACATACAACCAGACAGCAGCTTAACAACCAAACCTATCACAAATTGTAAGCTATAAGATTTCTTATCACATGCACAACCCAGCGAAAAAAATGTTTTCCCAAGATGAGTAGCTATTATGCTGTTTCATAAAAAAAGAAAATTCTTCTATTAATTAGACTTTGAGGAGAAAACAAGATGGTACCCCCAGATTATTCTGAATGGGATAGGAACTCTGATGTTAAAGACGCTTATTTTTCAAACATATTTTTCAAAAAGATTCATAAGATTAGGTCCAGTTACTCTCAGGACAATTATATATTTCTGGCAACTATTAGGAGGCTTACAAGGAGCCACGAATATCTTACTGGTAAAATCAGATAACAATCAATACAAATGTGATTGAAAACTGTTTAATATCATGTCCTAGCATAGAGGCATTTGTTTCTTACTCTTCACCAAGGAAGAAATGGCACAACAAAAATTCAATAAAGCAAAATAATAACTCACATCTGTAAGTTCTTTACAACCTTATGAGGTAGTTATTGCTGTACATGATCCCCAATGTACAGATGAAGAAACTGAGGTCCCACAAGGTGATGCAATTTGTCCAGGGTATGAGAAAGAATTTGGACCCATGTCTCTTGACTTCAGTTCTATCACTTTTTCCATTATACCAACTGTGATTCTTCATAATGGAATTTGACATTGGAAAATGACACATACATTATACCAAACAGTGTAATAAAAATATTTTCAAGCTAAAAGTTGGGATAACTGATCTGACAGTGGATATCCATTTTGAAAAGTCTCATTAAAACATATTGTGGGGGGCAGCTAGGTGGTGCAGTGAATAGAGCACCAGCCCTGAAGTCAGAAGGACCAGAGTTCAAATTGGGCTTCAGACACTTGACACACTGTATGACCTTGAGCAAGTCACTTAACCCCAACTGCCTTGCCTTCCCCCCTCCAAAAAATGTGATTTTAATGCCCTCAGAAAATCTGGGATGGGGAGGTATGGTCAGTCAGTGGTCACCATAGCTAACATGAATGAATATGAATGAATGTAGATGTCATAAGGAAGAAGGTACAGAGATTTGCCCATTTTTTTTAAAAAAAGGATAAATATCTGCCTATGCCATAGAAACTCAGCAGACCTCCTCATTCCCTGTCATCCCAGCCTCTAGACCCCAAAACAGCAAAAGGTACGAGGGATAGAGCAATTAAAGGATTCCCATGAAAGACAAGCAAAATGTCAGATGATATTAAATTACTTGCCAACCACAAGATCTTCATTAGGTTTACTGCTTTCTCTGCATAAAATAAAGCTCTGGGCACTAGAGATACTGCATGGCTTAGTGATTATTTTCATGATGGTATTATGAGCTAAGTTTTTTTTTTCCTCCAAGCCTACCTCCCACCACCATGGAGTTTGGTTTTGTTTTATTTTTTTTCTACAATCGAGTTAAGCAGAAGGACTTTGGAGTGGTGTTCTTACACTACATGATATTGAACATGACCTAAAAACCTTAGCTAGACTGTCAAGTGGTTATGAAAGCTCTCAGAACTGTATTCACTGCCCATAAAACTAGAGTCAATAAAACATCCCTTCATACCCACCTCTGTTCAGTTGCTCTAGTGAGAATGTTTACAGAGACCAGAATGCCATTCCTCTATGAATCAACATTTAACTTTCATAAACAAATATCAGAATTTTACCTTAAATTCAGATGAAGATTATCACTTCTGAAAGCATGCTGTAAAATACTAGAATAGGCAAAGGAAGTCAGGTAGCATGGATCCACTTGCATGTCTTTGGATAGAAACATATCTTAAACCATCTTTATTGACCATCATAAAGGAGATTCAATAATTCCCCATCACAACATATTTTGATATTTAATAGTCCTTACCTAAAAATGGCCAAAAAATTCCACTTCGAATCTCAAATATATCCTAGTTGAAAATTCTTTCACTCAGAAATTTTTCAATATAATTTTACTATTATTCAGATCTTAATAAATAAGAATAACTGATCCCTATGATGAAAAACAGATAAGGACTCCAACAAACAAAAACATAACCTTTAAAAAAAAGAGCCCAGTCAGAAACAAACATAGAACATAATTTGGAGTCAGCATGTAAAGAGACACACTTTGGGTTGTATGTATGATTGTCCACTTTCCCATTCATTTTGAATGCCTGGTTGACTTCTTCAAAGGATAAATTTATGTAAGGCAGGACATTTAAATAGAGGGGTCTGTAGTTGGAAGGCAAAAAGAAAAGAAAAATATGCCTCTTGAGAGCATAGCATCAGAAACATTATTACCCCAACATTACCATTTCCTTCCAGATCTGTACTTTTAAATTACTTTTATATTTTATTGTTATTGTGTTCAGTGGATTGTACATGCCTGGGGCTGTGCAAGCACAGGAAGTAAGCCAGATCTATTAGATGCTATTATCAAATGAAAAAAGATTTAATGGGTAAGGAAAAGAGAAATGCATCTCCCTCCTACATTGTCTGCTGATCCCTCCTCTGTCTACCAAAAAGGAATATCAGTATTCAAAACCCCAATCAATAGGCATCCACTGAGTATTTCCTGCATAGTGCCCCAGAAGCATAGCATTGCAGTTATGTTGGACTTAAGTAAGGAAAACATGAATACTAAAGGCATCCCTCTCACATCAAATATCTATGTGCCTGTGGTCAGATCATAACTTATCCTTGATGAACTTCAGTTTTCTCAATCTACATTCCTTGATATGATCCTCCTGCCAAATGCAATGGTGATAATACTATTTCTCTTTTGTGTGTCACGAATTCTAAATTTTTCAACCCCCCCATTTAAAATCAGCCCCCTCCCTATCCTGTTTGCAATCTCACTTTGGCCTTGGCAAATTATGGATGACTGAAGAACTGAATCATAAAAAAGAGGAAAGGAAAAAAAAGCCTGTTGTTCTCCAAAGAAACAAACCCTTCTGAAGCACTCAGTTGTGGTCCCTGGGAGCTTACTGCCCCAGCATCATACTCCATCCCCAAAGCAGTGCAATATGGCCATTCTCCCTTCTCCACTCCCCAAACCCATCCAGGTCTCTTCCCTCCTACCTCTTTACTCCATTATTGTGATTATATTATTCTTTTGCCATGCCCCTACTGGCTGTAAGACCAAAATTATGTCTTCCTTGAGTAAGAAAATCAGACTCTTAACTTACTGTAGTAGAAATAGCATTTACTGCATTTGAAGTCAGAGTAAGCTTTTATGCTGTTTCTGCCACTTACTTATGTGTGTGACCTGGGATAGGTCATAACCTCTGTGTTGGTTTCTTTATCTGTAAAGGGTCGTCATCATCATCATCACCATCAACATCAAGAAAAACAATACCTAGGACTCATAAAATATTTTTAAGGGTTGCAAAATGTCCTACATATATTATCTCATTTGATGTTCACATCAGCCTTGTGACATGGGTGCTATTATTATCCCCATTTTATAGAAGAGGAAATTGAGACTGAGCAAGATTAAATGATTTGATCAGGGTTATAAAGTTAGTAAGCATGTGAGCTAGGATTAGAACTCAGTGCTTCCTGACTCAAGTCCAACACTATCCACTCTTCCCACCTAAATGATGGCCAAAGTCCCTCCCATAATTTTATGGTTTTCTTCTTATAAACAGAAACTTTACTCTTTGATGAAACAGTAAGTTCTCTTCTCTGAAAAGCTATTTTTAGAGAACTCAAATCTTGTATACAAGAGGTACTTTTGTTCTTGTTATTATTGTTGTCTTAATAGAAATTTCTACAACATTAAGAGGGCAAGTATGTGCATTCTGGGAGGGACTAATACTTTCTAGAGAGTCCCCTTGGGTAGTTGCTTCTTACTTGGAAGTGATTTTGCTAATTGTGCAAGATGTTTCATCAGAGAAGCATTGTCCCCATTGTTGTGATATTTCAGCTCAATACTTTTCTCCTTCCTCTTTTGTACTTCTCTTCCTGGGCTATCAGGAGATGACATGGCCAGGAGACTAGACTAGAAGACTCTGCATGATTGAGAGATATGAGGACTCTGTGGGGTTGGTTTCATTACTTATAAAAAAGAAAGAAATGAGAGAGCCTGTTGACTCATTTCTGTGAAATGCCTTAATCTTTTTGGAGGAAAATGTTCTCTCAATAGCACAGTGGCAATAATGTCCTTTTGCCCACAGAGATGATTCTCCTGACAGCATTATCTCTGTAGAGTTGGAGGCATGCCTAAACTTAACTGTTCAATTCAGCAAATGTTTATTTGGATGAGTTGTGAGAGTTGTAACTAGGGATTTTTGCACCTAGGGCAACCATCACCAACTATGCCCAGACAAATGTCTCAAAAGACATTCTCAGCTGTCTTTGAAGGTTTGGGAGTTACGAAGAGATGCCATCCCATATCAGGAGACATAAACCCTGAGACACTCACTGAATCTAGGCTGCTGCTAAGAGACAGGCTACAAGAGAGAAGGAGGGTGGGGTAAGAGAGGAGTTCAGTCTAGCAACTGAAAGGGCCCAGCCTGCTTTGAGTGCCCCGGGGGAAAGCTCCTTTGGCCCTACTCTATCAACCAATCAATCAGCATTTATTAAAGAAATACCTGCTTTGTGCCAGGCACCGTGCTAGTCACTAGAGAAGGCAAAAATGAAAGTCAGCCCTCATTACAGAGCACTGTCTCATACAATGTCCTTCCCATCAAGTGCAAGGGAGCTGACAACATGGAAACGAATCATTTGTCCTCTCTGGTGGAGTGAGGTGGAATGGATCTCTGCAGAACATCAGGAAGCCCTCAGTCTGGGAGTCTTTCACAGGAAGGGCCATTTCTGGCTATATGACTTCCAGACACTCCTTGTTTCCGACTGCAGCTCCCAAGGGCAAGTATGGAAGTGCTTAAAACCAGAATTTATCTGCTCTGCCTGGAGGGCCTACATCTGAATCTTACTCCAATTTTTAACCTAGAAGACTATTCCATGTTTCCAAACTAACCTGACCACCCCATCCCCAAGAGCCACAAACTAGGATTGCCTTATGACTCCTGTTGTTTCCAGGCTGTCTAGAGTGAATCTAATACTGTAAGCCTATATAAGAGAATTGCTTCTGGTTATATTTTAAATATTCTTGGTCCCCCCTACCCAACCTCCAAGACACAGAGGCTAGTCACACTAGGGTGAGAAACCATATCTCTCTAACACACCATAGTTATGCTGGTACATTGAGTAGAAACCCACTTCCTCTATTTCTCTCATGATGAATATAAACAAGGGAAAGGTGATATGGGAGAAGTGGTCATTTAAGCAATGGTAGGACAGATGGTTTCTGGTCACGTGAAGAACCATACAGAGCCAAGAGTGTACCTTCTTGCTTGGAAATGGGAAGTAAGTTGAGAGGTAGGAGATAATGTAATGTAAATCATCTTGGAAACCTTAAAGAGTCATTTATTATGTGCTTAAGTAAAAGTGTATGCCTTTTTTTCTTTTTGTATTTATTTGTTCTTTTTTTGTTTATTTTTGGCTGCTAAATATCTAGAAGACAAACTGTCCCCTGGACTCTGCAGAGCTAAATTTATAAATAATCAAGCAGAATTGTGACTTCAGGGTGGGGGTGGGGGTGGAGAGGAATGGTAAGTGTTCAGGGTGGCTCAACGAGAACACTATTCTTTATTTTTCCAGTACAGTGCTGAGATTGATCCCATTAAATATCAAAGCCAGTGATTAATGGGGTTTGCCTTTGAGCTTCTAAAAAGAGGCCCTGAAAGAAAGGTTATTATTCAGCCATTTACACCCTTTGTGGTTTTCTTGGCAAAGATGCTTGAGTGGTTTGCCATTTCCTTCTCCAACTCATTGTACAGATGAGGAAACTGAGGCAAACAGGGTTGAATGGATTGCCCAGTGTCACCCAGATAGTTAAGTGTCTGGGGCTGGATTTGAATTTAGGTCTTCCAGACTCCAGGCACATGACTCTAACCACTGTACCATCTGTACTTTCATCAGGTGAAAATCTCCATTTACCAATGCAAATCACTACTACCTCTGACTTAATAGATAAGCAAGTCAGTCATTTAGTCAACAAGCATTTATTAAATGCTTACTATGTTCCAGGCACTGTTCTAAGCACTGAGAATGGAAATACAAGCACAAAGTTCTAATGTTCAAACTTACATCCTAACAGGGCAAGACAACACATAAGGGCAAGCTAAAGAGGGTAAAGGATAAGGTTCCCAAGTAGCCAAAGGTTCTTAGAGAAAAAGCCAATTTCCCTGGGTCAGAGGTGTCATTTGAACCTGGGTTTTCTTAACTCCAACCCCAATATTCTCTCCTCTACATCACACTTTTCCTTAAAGGGAACATAGAGCAAATACTTCAAAAAGTATTGCCCCCATTCTGCTAATTGTGCAAACAATTCTAAGCTTCTTGATGAATTCCTATGGATACAAGAGATAGCCTAAAGCCTGTAATCATTGGCCATCTATGTTTTTTCCTCTGTTGACCCTATCACAGAATGGTTATCAGGGAGGAGATTCTCCTAAAGAGAGGATAAGTCATGATAACAAGCTACTGTGTTATTCAGAACCCTCTTTCTGTGCCATCCATCTCAAGGCTATCAAAATGATAGCCTTGCCTTTCATAAACTGGAGCCCAAAGCCAACTCAGCTGAGGCTGGAGATGGCACAAAGGAATAAGTCAATACATCTTATTGTTTTCTAGTGAAATATGTCCAGAGGGTAAGGCATGATGCAGGAGGGACCTGTCTGAAAACTAAGCACCTGTCAGTTTTAATATTAGACTGAAATTTCTGATAATGTCTTTAGGGGAAAAAATGCAACTAGTTCAGCAGTGCTGCAAATAATGAATCCAGTAAGTGGCCACATGTATTTGAATTCGCACTATTTGGAGTTATAATTATGCAAAATATGGTCTTTGGTTCCAACCCAATAGAAATGTGCTATATGAATTCAAAAAATGTAGTCACTTCACAGAATTCATTATTCCCACCGTACTACTTTCAAGTAACCCTGAGAAATTCATGTCTTTAAAAGGGTACAACTATTCTAAAGGAAGTAGGATTCTTTGGGATGAATATTTTAAATTTATTTTTAGCAGCATGGCTGTATAATTTTTATGTGGGTTAGGCTGGTTGTACATTTGAAAATTTAAAAAAATATATCCTCTTTTTGAGGGAATGAGAATAGTTGAGGAGTCTTTTAAATGCTTGTTTATTCTCAGCTATAGAATCAATTGAGAGCAATTGGTGGCATTGATCCAATGTCTTACTTCACACTCAAATAAAAACAAATCTTTACTTCATTCACAAAAAAGCATAATCCAAATATATTTGACCTATGGACCTGACTATCAGGATTGTTCAGGGTCTCTTGAAGCAGGGCAGAAGAAACTAATTTTTTCCCAAATAATATATAATTACCTAGCTATTATCAGTGGGATGAGCTATAAGACCAGGGACGGTTTATCATTTGTCAGGGGCCAGGAGCCTTTGATGTAGCAGCTACCCTAGAGAAAAGCCTAAGTCAGGAGGCATCACACAAGGGTATAAAGCTCAGTCTGTGGGAAGTTTGTTTCATTGCTAGTATTCTATGTCATTCATGATATAAATGTCCTGGATCTCCACACTGACTATTTCATCCTCCTCCAGACAGACACAAGCAATGACAACTCCAAATGCTATTCTTCCAAGAGAAAAGCTCCCTAGGCATGCCTTCTGGGTGTACTCTTCAGTTGAACACCCCTGGCCCACCCCACCCGCACTGCCAACCTCCCAGGGACAAAAAACAGTCACAGTGTAAGAAACCGTTATCTCTCTAAGACACCATAGTTATGCTGGTACATTGAGTGGAAACCCACTCCACTGTCTCTGTCATGCTGCATACACACAGATCTATATTCTACCACTACAGAAGGACAGTGAAATCAGTCTAAAAATCAGTAAAGATATCAATCATCTGAGTCTTCAGTTATTAACACTATGTTCAGTCTTCACCCCAACAAGACAGACAAAATAACCAAAAGGTGTATGTATTTCTTTGTATATTTTTGTCCTGCCTGCTATAGTATTCCCCAGTGACTCCATTTCTCCCCCTTTGAGGCTTTTAATGCAGCAATTATCATTTAGCACTGAAGCAACATGGTTAAGTGAGGAGAGTGCTGGACTTGGAGCTAAGAAGACCAAGGTTCCAATCCCACTTCTAGGACTTACTAGACATATGGCCATGGGTGAGTCACTTAACCTTTCCTAGGTCTATGGCAACTCTTTAAGACTATGTTATTGGTGAATTGTGATCTATTTGATGGAATAATTTCCTACACTCACAGGAACTTGACTGCTTAACAAGTGCCTAGCATTCACTGGGCATTGCGAAGGATATTTAAAAAATAATTAAGATAAAGCTTGGATACTCCAGGAATTTGCAGTTAAGTTGGAAGAACAAAATCAACATAGCTAAAATACTTAGAGGACAATTAAGTGATAAACTCTAGCATACAGCTTATAAATGCAAGGAATTGAAAAAGGGAGTGGGATTATTTTATTTAGCATTAACAAGAGCTCAAGGCAGGGATGGATGTGTTCTGTACAACGGGTGATAATGAGGTCTGAGATTATATGTTCTGGAGTAGTAGGAAATAAGACTAGATAGATAGGGTGGATTGGGTAAGGTTGAGTGTTGTTTTTTTGTTTTTTGTGGTGGGGAAGTTGAATGGTTCTGTGGACTTCCTAAAGTGGGAATGTCAGAGAGTTTTAATAGTATCTCTGCCACCAAGGAAATATAAGCAACTTTGTTCAATCTCATTAAACTGATTCTTTCCCTTTGTCTATATAGGAAAAAAAAATACATTGTTTTATTTGTATCTATAAGGCAAACATCCTAGGATATGAATGACTTGTTTAGTCCTATCACTTCAGATTTATGGGGATCATGAACACTTCGGGGAGTTGAGATTTGGCAAAGAGAAAAAGATAACTCTTTACTATTCATCTGATTGTTAATATCAAGGGAGACATAAAACAGATAGATGTGTGATTATCAAAGATGTTTGTCAACAAGGCTAAGAGTCAAAGGAAGAATAATTCTGAAGAGGAATGCTACCCAATATTCTTATTTGTAAAAGATACTGTTCTGATTACATGAAGTCCCAGAATATTGTAGAGGCTCCTAAGTGAAATTTTAATTACATAAGTATTTAGTTTAACCATCTACACAGAAAAAAACCAAATGGATGAAGTAGGTATCTTGGGCATATTATGCTATACAGTTGGATGGATAACCCAGAAGCTGGTCTATCAGTATTTATAGCTTAGAAAAGCTTTGTAGCTGAGCAATGAACAAGTCTGAGACTTGAATAGAAAAAAAAAGAACTGCTTGGACAGTTTGGGAAAATACCCATTGGTTTTCCAATGCAACAAAGGCCCATCTTTATCAAAACTAGTATTCTCCTGGTGATTCTATATAGCCCTGAATACCTCCACAATCTACAAAATAATGTTGTAGGCTATGGATAGACATATGGTAGCTATAAATAATTGGTAGTATATTATCAGTGAAGAATTGAGCAGGAAAAAATGTCCTAAAGAATATATAATTTAGGAGATATACAATCGAAAGAGATGGGCCAGTAATGTGGCAAGAATATGGAATATGATGGACATCCATAAGTACCTAAGTAATATTAAGAGATCTAGAAGAAAGTCTTCAAGCACATTGGATAGAACTTCTTTGGAAGATATATAAAATATCTTAGAATTATAGAAGCAGAGCAAGAAGGGATCTCAGAAACCATTTAGTCAAATCACTTAGTTTCATAGATGAAGATAGAGGTAAGAGTCACATACGGTAGACTGAGAAGATAGGAATGGGTTGTGATCTGCACCACTCGAGACAGTAATCATGTCAATAAGGCCACAGATCCATTGAAAAACAGAAGCAGATTTTATAAATATTTTAACATCTTATTAATACATTTATATATTATGTATATTATTTTTTATTTAAAATTTGTGCTTTTATTTTTTTAATTGTTTTTATTTTTTGTTTTTACCTCACCTACTTTTTCCCAAGTCTTCCCCAGTGCTTTCCAGAGAGTCATCCTTTAAAACAAAGGATAAGAAGGGGGGGGGCAGTTTGGCATAACTAACCAACCCGCGACAAGATCTGACATCATCTGCAATGTCCTACACCCATAATCCCAAACCTCATTAAAAAGGGGTGGGAGGGAGGTGCTTTTTGAAATGTATTCAGACATAAGCTTGGCCATTGTAATTTCACAGGATTCAGTTTCAATTATTTTTGGTCATGTTCTTTCCATTTACATTTTTATCATTGCATATATTATTTTCCTGGTTCTACTTACTCCATTTTTGAGCAATGCTTACATATTTCCAGACTTCTCCATAGACATCATATTCATTTCTTACAGCACAGTAAATATTTCATTACAATTACCCACCATGACTTGTTTAGCGACTCCCTTATCAATTGATGTAAATTTTGTTTCTAGTTCTTTTCTATTACAAAAAAAGATCTAAGTATTTTGGTATCTGTCTCTTTTTATCATTGACCTTATCAGGGTATATACTTAGCCACAGAATCTATGGGTCAAAGAATATGGATATCTTATTCACCATCTTCAAATATGTCTGAAATGCTTTCCTTTTTTTATGCCTTACCAACTTTCCATTTTGTGCCCATCTTTCTACAACTCCACCAACATTGACTATTGCCATCTTTTGTCATTTTTATCAATTTGATAATTATAAGGTTTCTTTCATATTTTTAAATTTTCATTCTTTCATGTGTTTAATAGATGGCAATTCTTTTTAGAACTTTTGCCCATATCATCTGATCACATCTATTGTTAAATGGCTTTTGTTGTATATGTTTGTATCTATGTATACATACATACATAATATATATATATACATGTAGATTATGTTACCTTATAGCTTGACTATCAAGTCATTAACAGAGATGTTTGATAGAAATATTTTCCCCAATTAATGGCTTCCTTTATTATAAATACATTCTTTAGCAAAAGATTTTCAATTTCATGTAATCCAAGTTACGTATTTTATTTTTTTAATCACTTTTGAACATTGGTTTATTGAGTTAAATTATTTCCGATTTTTCCTTATCTTGTTTGTTATATGGATCAATTTTTTTAAATTTTAACCAGTATCAGATAATTTAATGATGACTGCTTTATATTATAGTTTGAGGTCTGAAATGTGCACTTTTCCCTTAACTGCCTTTTAAAAAAGTATTTTCCTCAATATTCTCAATTTTCTATTCCTTTAAATACATTTGGGGTTTATTTTTTACATAACCTGTAAATTAATATAGGTGTTGGTATGATTTTCATTCTATTGTCGCATCCCTCCTTGAGCACTGAATAATCCTCCCGTTATTAAAGTTGTTCTTTTTTCCTTCAACAAATATTTTACATTGTTATCTATGCATCTATTGCATATGCTTTCTTAGGTTGAATCTTGAAGGGAACTTTCTTTTTTTTTTGGATTTTTTTTTGTTGTTATCTTGTGGGGAAAAAATACTTTGTGAGTTTATTTTGTGGCCTGATATTTTGCTGAATCTATTGTCTCAATTCATTTCTTTGTGGATTTCCTAGGATTTTTCTAAGTGAAATATCTTGTCATCAACAAATGGGAATAGTTTTATTTCTTCTTTGTCTATATTTAGGTATTTATTTCTCTCTTATATTGTTGCTCTTCCTAACATTTCTAGCAATATATAGATAACAGCATGAAAAGGATGTGTACTGATATGTACCCTTTTATGTACTAAAAAAAAGTGAATTGTGTTTGATTTTAGGTGGATATTTAAAAAGGGCTTTTTATGCCTCTGCTTTGTATGTTTTTTTAGCCTAAATGTTCTTTGTCAGAGGCATTTTCTACATTGGTTGATGTAATATGCCTTTGATTTTTAAAAAAATATTATTATATTAATTTTTCCCTAATTTTGAACCATCCTTTTACTTGTTCTGATCATTGTTTTTTTTTAATTTCTTCTCTGCCATGATTTTACTTCACTCATTTTGTATTTTGTTAATTTGATTTTCCCCTATGCCTTTTTAATCAGGTTAATAAAATGTTTATCCATTTTAATTACTCATTTCAAAGAATCACTATTTGGCTTTATAATCTTTTTTGCTTTTCAATTTATTAGTTTCACTTCTAATTTTTAAGGATTACTCTTTTGTCCCTGTTTTGGGTTTGTTCCTATTCTTAATTGCATAGTCTATTAATAATATTTAATACTATTAATAATCCTATAGGATTTATTAATGTATGTTTTTAGGAATATTTTTCCTCTGAAGACTTTATAGCTGCATATAAAAAAATGTGGTATATTGTTCTTTGGTTCATGGGCTACATTCTTATTAATTCCTTCTTTAATCTATGTCTTTCATGGAGTTAGAACTTCAGAAGTGTCAGATTTGCGCTCTCTTCAAACCAAATTTTATCTTATTGTCTTTACAGATCTTTCCCTTTCATCCTTTTACCCTGCCCCTCCTATGCCTTAGTCTTAAAAGTATTAATTCATCAGGGAAGACATATTAGAAACACTGCTTCATTTTAGGAATGATTCTATGTCCTAAAGTGTGCCATACAATTATCTATTCTGCCCTTTCCATTACTATTTTGTTCTACAAAGGTCATACCATCTCATTTCTGTGTCCATGCCTTTTCAATTTTGAGTGTCAGCTTCCCCTACAAACTCACAGATCTCTTCTCTTGGGATGTAATGCTGCCCATGGATGCATAATATTCTTGCAGGGGATCCTCCACTCTGCCTCCTTTCTCATTTTCCTGAGATATTTCCACCTTATTTTGTTTAAACCCACATATATGGGAATACAACATTCAATGACTTAGGTCCCTGAACTGAATGTTATCTGATTAGACAGGTTTGGCCTCAACTGAGTTACAGTCCCCTTTACTTCAGGCCTAGTACAGCCTTTCAAGTGCTATTCTCCCATTTCTACTTCCTTCTTCGACTCTAATCCTTTCCTTCTCTTGGATGCCCTGAATTAGTTTCTGCTACCTTTTGCTGACTGAGTGAGGGCAGAGACAGTGTTTCAGGCAGGGTCTCTGTATTCTTTGGAGTTTATCAAAAGGCCTAGTCACAAGACTTTGAGTCAACTTATGTCCCACTGTGGTAACTTCATGGGAGAAGGGTTCTGAGAGAACTTTTTAAGGAAAATATTTTTCTGGCATTAATTTATATAGATTTTACCTTGTTGAATTTAACTCTTACTGATCCTCTGGATTCGATTACAATTGCTCTAAATCTCACAGGTAACACCTTTTTTTGAGAGTTGGAGAGCTAAATGAGCCTGAATAAGGAGACTAATATGCATTCTTGTTGCTTATACAACCTAGAACAACAAACATTTAATAATCATTCACATATAAACCCTATGTTTTGTTTTATTTTAATAGAATTAAATCAGGCATTGTCCTTACAGCTACTTACTTGCTCATTAATATAATTAGTACTTACATTTATATAAGACAATTACAACATTGCCTTATTGGTTCATTAACACAGCACTGATTTGTTTCACTATTATTATTTACACATCAATTAGCATGCTCTTGCCTACTCAAACAGGACTCCTTATCTAGCCTTCCCAAAGATTCATTGACCAGAAATGTTGCCCTTGCTATCAAGTTCTTGTCCTTGTATAGGATACATTATCTGAAAATCCTTATCTTTAACATGCTGACTTACAGTGTACTATTTCTTCATTTGCATGTGACATATTGTCTGTTAGTTAGATCTCCAAAAGCTTCTTCCTTCAAGGCAGCAAACTTTGCTAGGGTGGATCCATTTACCTCTCTCAGAAATGATCCTATTTACATCTCTTTACCCTTTCCCTCAAACATTTATTTCTTTGGTGGTATTTGTGTGTGGGCAGAAAGTCTCCCACTGGCCAGCAACATAACACGATTTACTTTTTAGCAAACCCATCAAAGCATAGACATCCATGGTGAGTATTGGTCCCAAATCATCACTTTGGAACATTATGTAGCATTATAGCAAAGTTGACTTTGAGCAAAGTATTTTTGAAACTGCTCTTTTAGAGCTGTCTTCACAAGGTTTGTTAATTATAGAAGGACAAAGTGTATATTTGAAAACTAATGTGGCATAAACACAAAGGGTTTTAAAATAAAACTTTTTAAAACTTATAACTTTAAAAAGAATTGCCTGTAACATGTTCTTTTGCATCTCTTCAATAACGAAAAATCTTCATTCTTTGGGAGGAAGGTTTCATGTCTTAGGAAATAGCCAAAAGTCATTCAGAGATACCTCCTGTGAACGGAGTGGTTGACCAAGCTGAATAATTCTATTTGGGGATTATCACAATGTCCTGTGTCCTGTGCTGGAATGTCCTTGAGTGCCTTTCTTTTCTTATTATACAAGCTCTTTCATGTCCCACATGTCCACTGGCATTTAAAGAGACTGTTTCTTAATTTTCTTTTTATCTTCAACATTAAACACATTGCCTTGCACATAGTAAGTGTTCAATAAATGCTTGTTGATAGTGCATAATTGTCCTGAGAGAGAATTTAAAAAATATGTATCCAGGGGCAGCTAGGCCCCGGAGTCAGGAGGATATGAGTTCAAATGTGGCTTCAGACACTTAACACAAAAAACTAGCTGTGTGACCTTGGGCAAGTCACTTAACCCCAATTGCCTTCCCAAAAAAGGCAAATAAATAAATAAAAATATATATCCAATAGGAATAATTGTAAGCTCATTCATTGTTTTGCAAGGGCTTAAAATTAAGTCAAGTAAACTTCCAAAGTCGCCATGGTCTCTCATAGCAGTTTAGTATTATGCCAGGATAAGAAAATATTTCCTTGGCAAAGATAGGGTATACGTGTTTCTATGTGAGAATGTGTTTGAGTGTGCATATGGGTGTATATATGGATGAATCACATTCCACCAGGCAAGGTAGAAAATGGTCATTCACGTGAAAAAAATACATGTATATACACAAATATTTATGTATATGTATATATATGTATACATGTATTATGCACACACACACATACACATATATTCCTTTTTGCCTTGCTTGGTGAGGTGTGATTCATCTGTTATAAGAACAATTACTGCTCAAGGGTCCTTTAAAAAAAAAGCTACAAAGTAGCAGCACAAAGATTTTTTAAAGCTACTTAACAGATTTTATGAACAGCTAATGACTCCTGAGAAGAATTTTATTGAGCTAAGGCTTTGCTGTTATTTAAATGAACTGTTTACTTATTTCTTAGGAATTTACACATAACCAACTGCTGTATTTGGGAGTGTTGAACAGTCTGATTTTCACTTGTAGCAGTTACAGGTTAACCCCTTCCTTCTCTGGAAAGCTATATATGTTCCCATTAGTGAATTTTTGATATATTCATGTAATTTGCTTAGCTTAGCTAATGCCTACCAACAAGCACTGAATCAGTACATGGTACCAATGTTGACACTTGTGCTCGACCTAATTTTTTAACTTTTTAAAAAAAATTTTTTATTAGGAGCATTTAGCATATCAGAAGTACCTTTTAAAGAAATTAATAGCCTTTAGGTGTTAAGCAACATTCCCAAAGTCAGATTCAAATGTTAAAAATTTCAAAAAGGAGAATGTGATAGATTCTAGAACGTATTAACCTTCAATAAATTTGATGGTGATCCTTGGCCACCTTTGAGAAAGAATTATTAATATGGTTTTCATGCTATGTAAAAGAGTGAAATGAGCAATAGAAACCAACACTAAATCAATAAAAACAAATTGTTCCAAGCTAATCTCATTTATTTTTTAATAGATTCACTTGGATGGTAGCTTTGTATATAAAAAAATTCCTGTTTGGAAGTGGGAGGAGTTGGGGCAGGAAGAACTAGATGATTCCTTTCAACTCTGGTATTTTATAAAATTTTCAATATATTCTTACTTGATTTATTATTACTATTGTCATTATTTAAAATGATAATAGCATCACCATCAAGGACCATAGATAACATTTATATAGTGCTTTAAGGCAAGGATTCTTAACCTACACTTCTTGATTTTAGGGAATCGATAAACTTGAATAGGAGAGGGGGAAAATGCATATTTTTTTTGCTAACCTCTTAGTGAAATTGAATATTTCCTTTAATTATTTAAAATTAAATGTATTAAGTTTAAAACATTATTCTGAGAAAAGGTCCATATACTTCATCAAACAGCCAAAAGGGTTCATGGCATAAAGAGGTTAACCCTTTGCTTTAAGGATCTCTTCTGAGTATTAGACATTTACTTGGAAAAAGCAAAAATGAAGCAGATACAGAGGGTGTTATAGTCTGTGTGTGTGTGTGTGTGTGTGTGTGTGGTTTCACTGGTATAGGAAACTCACAGATAGGGAAACTACCTCTACCAAGATAGATCAGCACCTTCTATCCTTAGTTGCCTTGGGCACTGAAAGGTAAAATAAATTGCCCATGGTCACATGACTAATATATGTCAAAGGCAGACTTTGAACCCAGATATTTCTGACTCTAAAACCAGACCTCGACATTCTATGTTGTGCTGCCTGTTTAATTACATGTTATTTTGTGTTGCTAATTTGGAGGGTCTATTCCCCCCTTTTGAAAACTGAATGTAATGCAACCATCTCTAATCTTTCAGCTGTTCTGCTTTCCCATCAATCTTCAGAGATTTCTGATAGTATTTCTATCATTACCATCTGTGAACCCAGTTAATACTCTTGTATATAATTTGTTTAGACCTAAAGATGTAAACTCATTCAAGGCAATGTGGTTAATAGTCAGTAATGGTCAATAAACATTTGGTGAACATCTACCATGTTCCAGGCACTGTGCTGGGAAAACAGATGACTAGTTTAGAGACATTATTATTGCTGAAAATGTAAACAAAATTGGAATTTGGTGTCAAAGAATCTCAGAATGTGAGAAATGGAAGGGATCTTAGGACTCATCTGGCACAGTCACTTCATTTAGCAGATGGAGAAACTGAGGCCCAATTATAAGTCTCTTAGCAAAGTAACAAAGCAAGTTAAACTTGGGAATTCAACTCAGATCTTCTGGCTCCAAATCTAGCCCTAGTTGGTTTTACCATCTCTCTGCCACTTGTTTACATTATACCTCCTACCTCAAACAATGAGCCTGTACTTTTATTCACAGCAAGGCCTTAGTCCAGTCCAATGGATCAGGCTCTTCAATTCGCCAAAAGAAAAAGCAAGAAGTGTGGCACATGGATGGTTTGTGGTGATGAGAATGTTTGTGTCTCAATGTTAACCAGAGTAACAACTATCTTTCCAAACCCTGTGGTATTCAGAGAATGTTCCTTGAAGCCAAAAAACCATGGCACATGGTGAAAGGATTTGACTCTTGCTTATTAAAAAAAAATCCATGGAAGCAGCATGCCCCAGAAGGCATGAATTAAAGTCAATGTTGTAATTAAGTTAAATGCTTTTGCCAAATAATTGCTTAAGGAAGAGAAGGTAGAAGGAAAAAAGAAAACTTTAGCCATGGAGGGACTTATTAAGTCATGCGATTATTTACTTGTGGATGGAAGCATTTATTAAAAAAAAAAAACCTGAACCTCTTATCAGGCCTTTTGGCTACTGTGTTCCTGGGTGAAAGAAGGGTGGAGATTGGGGTTGGGAGTTGAAGCTGCTTGCTTTGTAAGGGTCAGTATTTAGAAGAGGTGCCTTTTAATGTACGAAACAATGTTAGGACTTGAAATGTGCCATCATGGCTAGGCATATTTTTCTATGACTATTTTAGAAGGGTCTCCAGTGCAAGCTATATGCAGCTGGTAAAAAATAAATCTTTCCACAAGGGTCTATTCATTGCCCGATATATACATTAAATTTTGTATATTCAGTTCAAGTTAACAAATATTTATTAAGCACCTGCTTATTCAAGGCACTGTACGAGGCACCAGGGATACAAAAGACAAAAGGAAATTGCACCAGCCTGATAGAAAATTACTTTCTGGGGCAGCTAGGTGGTGCAGTGAATAGAGCACTGGCCCTGAAGTCAGGAGGACCTGAGTTCAAATCTGGCCTCAGACACTTAACACTTACTAGCTGTGTGACCTTGGGCAAGTCACTTAACCCCAATTGCCCTGCCTTCCCTCCTCCCAAAAAAAAAATTTTCTATTGGGGAGTAGTTAATGGAGAATAATGACTACACATATATGTAAACTTTAAATATATGCAAAATAATTTCAAGGAAGAAAGAAAAATAAGGGGTGGGGAGTAGAAAAAGAGGAAAAGAATGAAGAAAATCCTTATGTAGGTGGTGGCATATGTGCTGTGTTTTCTAATAATTTAGGAATTCCATAAGGCAGAAGTGGGAGAGATAGTATGGAAATTCTATGAGTCTACGGTGAGAAGAAAGAATATTCTAACATAAAGTTTTATATCCCTCAGAGATGGGAGATGGAGCATTCCATTGCTGTATTACACATGATAGGGGATGCAATATTTCCTTTTGGATGCAATTATTATATGAGTAAAGAGGTATGTGACTCACGCTATTGAAGTTAAAAAAAAGGAGCCCCTGTCAGCCTGGGTCTTGGGAAACGAGGTTACTGTTATTGCTGAGGATCATTCCTTTGTCCTCCAACATTTTTATAGAACCCCTTAGTCTCAAGTTGTCAAAGATAAAAGATCTATGACTCAATCAGACACCCCCTTGGCTCAGGTGAAAAGTCTGGGCAGGAAGGCCACTGGTCAGTTACCTTCAACTGTCTGGGAAGTACAGTCAGCTTGTATACTCATCTTTTTAAAAGTGTGTTATTGTGCTAATAAAATGTTCTTGGTTATGTTTTTATAACATTTGGTAATAGGAGCCCCAAAGGAACCATGTGTTTATTATATTGAACCTACATTTTATCCAAACCGATACCCACCCAATCAATACCATCTTAAGTTATGCTTCTTGGAATAATTTCATCATCCAGTTGAATATTGTGTGTATTTCCTGCAGCAAAATGACCCAAAGGATTTTGTTCTGGTTTTAGCAAGTTGGATTTCAGATTCGATTCAATTTCTTGCAGCTGGGACATACAGCTTTATGAATCACTGCTTCTCTGACTTAGATGAATACCAAGAGGGGAAAGCTAGAGCATTGCAAAGGAGTCAATCCTAAGAGTCGGCAGCAATTACTACTATTCTAGGGAGCCTTTGGCTGAAGCTTGGCAGTTGGGGGGAAGATCATAGTGTAACTGTGTCATGACCCTGTTTGATTACATTTTATGGGAGAGCAACAGAAAATATGACAGTCACATATGAGAAATATTTTTTTTAAAACCCCTGATGCAATTACTATAACCTGACCCAAGGAAACCTGACGTGAACTCTGAATAACTTTGAAGATAAAAAAGGCATATTGAGGGAAGGGAAAGGAGCTTTCAATATCAAACACCATTCCAGTTTAAATTGTTACCAACATTTCTTAAAGCCATAGCCACTCTCTAGCGTTAGAATTAAAAAAAAAAATTTACAATTCATACTATTCCCCCCAAAGAATTTTACTTTGTACATTCTTATACAAGAGTGTGTAAATAGTATATACATTTCCACACATATATGCATATATACATACATTTGTACACATATGTATATGTGTAAATATATACATATTACATGTGTGTGTATATGTGTATGTGTGTACATATATAATAGTGACTATAGTATCAAAATGTTTAAACATTTTGTCTGAGCCATCCCACTCACCCATCTGGAAGATGTCTAGATAGTAGGTGGGATGTAGAGAGGGCAGCATAAAGACTATGTTTGCAGCTGCTAGAAAGAAAAATGCTGCACAAATTCCAGGTACTCATAAGCTCCTTAGCATTATTTACGTATGCCGATGCCACAGGAAAAGAAAACCGAAAAGAAAAGGGGGCATGGGTAGATTCATGGATAAAGTAAAATTAGAGGAGTTTCATATGTATGTTTTTTTTTCCTCTAAACTATGACTGAGTAAAGAAATATCTAAAAATTTGAAACTTGTAAAGAAAATGAATAATTGTAAATTATATTAACCTTTTGGAAGTATTTCAAGGCATGCCAGCCTATGATTTGGAAGGGAAAGCTACTCAATTAAACTAACCAATTTGCACACAGATGATTCTTGAAATTCATAAGAAGTTGGCATTGATTTTGCATCTCCTACATTTGACTAATTATTTCTTTTTCTTTTAACATCTCAAAGCATTTATACATGAAGATCATGAATATTTAGTGACAGAATCAGAATCTGAAAGTTGGAAGGCTCAACCCAGCAACCATCTTCTCCAACCTATGCATAAACGATATCCCCACTCTAACTTATCCCATATCTCCATTTATGCAATGCAATGTTGAAATGGTTTTTTTTCTTCAGTGATCGATAGGTAGGTAGCACCTGGTTTCCAGTCTTCACTGCCAGTACAATCCTTATCGTGTGCCAATGTTTAGGTACACTCATTAAGTTGCCAGTCTCATTTCTTACTGATGGAAAATCTGATTCCAGAACTAGCACAGGGTGAGCTAGGATTTTCCTCAGGATAATTGGGGGGGGGGGGGGAGGGAGGCAGGGCCGGGGGAGAGAAGTGAAGAAGTAGCAATGAATAGGAATACTTCCCTTCACTAAGTCTGGACCACCACCACCTAAGCCCTGGGAAACCATGAAACAGAATGTCTGGGCAGTTTCATGCTTGATAGCGCTAAAGCACCCTCAACAATTTCCTCTAGTTCTTTGTCTCTCACCACTCCCAAGTGAATTCACCCCAGAGGCTAGAATTGTTAGGTATAGCTCTGAGAATACTACCTTGAAACCACCATATCATGGATAATATTTTTTTCAGTGTTAGTCTTTGGCCAAGACAAGAAAATTAAATGTAAACTTCCCTAGAGGAAAGTTAATATAACATTTTTATTCAGTTTTGGCCATGCCTGAGAAGGCTGAACTATGTGTTGGGGTAAAAACAAAATTCACTCTAAACATTCTACCTCTGCTTTTCCTGCTCATAGTGGTTAACATATGTATTTTTGAGACATCTGCAAAGTATAATACCTCAAATAGGTTTCCAATTCTGATGTATGACTACTATTTACAGTGTTTTATTGTGAATGCTAATCATATTTTTTTACCAATCCCCAGTCACAGGAAAGAAGGTTTCAGTGTTAACAATATACACTCACAATTCCAAAGCCCACTCTGGAGAAAGTCCAGGGAAAGGGAAACTGGGAGAAAGGTCCTGGGATGATGATAACTTGGGGGAAAAAACTGAGGTTATTTAGCCTGGAAAAGTAAAGAATCAGAAGGAAAATGGCATCTATCTTCAAGCATTTAAAACTGTCCTGTGGATGAGAGATTATTCTATGTAGTTCTGTTTAGTCTCAATGGTCACAACTAAAGACTATGAATGAAAGTTACAAAGAGGCAAATGTAGACTTAATATAAAAATAAACTTGCTAATAATTAGAGCAAACAGAAACTGTAATGGGTTGTTTTGGGCTAAAGCACTTTACCCCTCATTGGAGGCAAAGGATACATTGCTTTTTCGTCAAGGATACATTTTTATGCTTTTGGAATTCTTTCTGACTGAGATTCTGGGATATCCTTCAGTACTAGTGTTGGGTGGGTGAGTACCAAGATGAATTGAATCAATGTGCATGGGAACACTGGGGCTCAGAAGTTATCAAAAGTTTCAATATGTGCTCCTACCTAATCCCAAGAAGTTTCTTCCCTCTACCAAGACATATAACCAGGGTAACTCCTTCATTATGACCCTGTCCTGCAACTGTTTCCCACTCCATTTAATAAACAATTACCCAATATCCTTCATGTTCTAGGAGTTATGCAAAAACAAAACAAAAAAAAAAATGGCTTTTGACTCAGGAGTTTAAAATCCAATTGCCTAGAGAGGTAGCTTTCCTCATTCTTCAGTAGCAAGTAGCAGTAGACATTAAAGTAAAACTAAAAAGGAAAAAATAACGTATGAGAAGAGAAGAAACTTCAAAGAGAGAACACACTACTGCTACAAGTTGGGTTTTGTTGCATATCATGATCACCTTTTTGTATGGGTTCTTTAAATATCTTAAGACATACAATCTAGTGTTCATCTAATAGCAAAACATGATTAACAGACCAAAAATGTGATTATGAGATGAACAAAGGACTTGCCTGAATAAATCCATGCTATACAAAGTAATGCCATTTTTCTAATGAAGACATCTCTTAAGGGATTCATGGTTAAGAAATAGGTCTGGGGGGCGGCCTGGTAGCACAGCGAGTAAGAGCACCGGCCCCAGAGTCAGGATGACCTGGGATCCAATCCGGGCTGTGATACTGCCCACGCAGAAACACCTGGCCGTGTAACCTTGAGCAAGTTACTTAACCCCAATTGCTTAGGGGTGACCAGGTGGCAGTGAGTAAGAGCACCGACCCAGAGTTGGGATGACCTGGGATCAAATCTGGGCTCTGATACTTAGCACCGCACCCAGAAATAACTGGCCATGTAACCTTGAGCAAATTATTTAACCCAATTGCTTTAAAAAAAAAAGAAAGAAATAGGTCTGGGGTAATATTGGTTATCACACACCAAAAACAACTCCTAAGATCCAAAAGAGGGATATCAAAATCCTCAACGCTTTCTTTTTTAGTATGGTTTTCTTTGGGGAAAAGATTCAGTCATGTTCTCCCTCTTAGGAACTAAATTTTACCAAGGACCAGATGTCCCCAAACTTCACTGAGACCTAGATAGGTTTTAAAGAGCTATAAACAAATCTTGCAAGATGCCAAACTACGGCAGATCTTAAAAACAGTTGATCTGCAAGTTAACTCATCATCTTAAGCCTGGATTATTGCTATAGCCTGTCCCAAGACTCTCCCCACTCCATTCTGTCCTCTATTCAGCCTACCAAAGTGATTTTCCTAAAGCACAGATCTTACCATATCACTTCTCTGCTCAATAAACACTGGTGACTCCCTATCTCCTCCAGAATCAAGTACAAAATCCTCTTTTTGGAATTCAGAGCCCTTCACAATCTAGCCTCCTCCTACTTTTCTGGTCTTCTTACACCTTACTCCCTGACATGTATTCTTCAAACCATTGCTCATGGCCTCCTTGCTTTTGCATGAATAAGATACCCCATCTCTTACCTCTGGGCATTTGCTTTGACTGTCCTCCAGAAAGAAAGAAAGAAAGAAAGAAAGAAAGAAAGAAAGAAAGAAAGAAAGAAAGAAAGAAAGAAAGAAAGAAAGAAAGAAAGAAAGAAAGAAAGAAAGGAAGGAAGGAAGGAAGGAAGGAAGGAAGGAAGGAAGGAAGGACGGAAGGAAGGAAGGAAGGAAGGAAGGAAGGAAGGAAGGAAGGAAGGAAGGAAGGAAGGAAGGAAGGAAGGAAGGAAGGAAGGAAGAAAGAAAGAAAGAAAGTCCTGGTAAGGCTCCACCACAAGTACTCGAATTATGGTCAGGGTAAGTTTGAGAGGAAATCAAAACATTAATAGAGCAAGTGAAATTCCTGATCCCACATAAAAGACACATAAAATAGAGAAGGCCTTGTCATGTATACATAAAGAGCTAGCCCCATAGGTAGCAGCCTCCTCACTATAGGTTTTCAAGCAAAGATGGGTAGATGGTAAAGGAGATTGTTGCTTTGATATTTATTAGATTAATGACCTCTGAGGTCCCTTCCAATTCTGTGATTCTGTGATACTCCCCCTAACCCACACACAAATAGCCACCAGATTAATCCCCTCTTTCTCTAGGGGCCAATTCAGTCTTGTCTACTAAACCCTGTTGTGGTGGAAGAGCTGAGCTGGGGGGCAGGGAGGAAAGCTGGGCATTTCTACAATGCCACAGATCCCAGGGATACCTCCTTCCACATTGCTGGGGAGAAGGGTTAGGAGGAGGGAAGGCAGGTGGTACCTGTGAAGTATTTAATACAGATTAGAGTTGTTTAAGGCAAACTGACTGCAATGCAATCTGTGGAAAACACTCTCTTATAATGTAACTCTGCATCTTAGACTGCCTATGGCATGCAACATCACCTCCGTGTAACACTCTAAACACTGAACTTCCCTGGGGTGATGTTGCAATTATGGGCAGACAAAACCATCTGTGTTTTGGATTTATATAGAGTTTCAGACAATCCTTCCATTTGAGTAGCATGAAAACCTAAACGTATCTTGCCTGGAGCATGTTCTTTAATTTTTTAAATCATTTGTGAATATGTTCAGGGCAATATAATTTTGCATGTTTTTATGTCTTTCTCATCAGTCTATTTTTGAAGAGCTGTTTGGCATTCAGGAAACCTTGGAGGCTTCGAAAAATGAGTATTTTTGAGACTTTTTTTCCTCCTTCTTTAATCACAAATTACATTTGGCCAAGAATGAAGGGGCTTCATCGCCTGAAGACTACAGTTTAATTGAGAACTTGGCAGCACCTGGATAGTATCACTAACGAATCCTACTTAACAACTGAACTTAATAGGGTGCTGAGTATCAAATCCATAGCAAGAGGCATTAAATATCTTATTTTGAATAATGCAAACATGATTTTAGTAACATGCCCTGCTCCCTAACTATAGATATGTCCCTAGCTAACTATATGGGACCTTGGGCAAGTTTCTTTATTCAGGAGGTTTACTTTTTCTGTAAAATGTGAGAATTGGACTAAGTAACTCTAAGTTTTCTTCTTATACTAACATTCAGTGGTTCTAGAATGAAGTAGCCACCCCCAGCATATGCAGTGTAGCACTAAGCATTATATGGGTACCTAATTTCAGCTAGTCATGTAAACATACCATAATCTTGGGGAAGGACAGAAGTAGAGGGACATGTGGCACAAGGGTATGTTATAAATGAGTAGAGGAATGAAAAACATATTTAAGTTCTGATTATGTGCAAGGCACTGCACTAGATGAAAAAAATATAAACATAAGCAGTGCAATTTCTGCCTTCAAGAAGATTACATTCTAATAAGGGGGATAATAAAAGGGAGCTAGACATGAAAAGTGAGATGGGAAGGCCCAGGAGGGTATGAGGAATGGCTTCCATAAATACATGGAACTGGAAGAGTCCAAGGTGAGATCAGAAAATAGTATTTGTCAAAATTGCCTGATATTTTTTTTTTGCTTTTTGGAGGGCAATTGGGGCTAAGTGACTTGCCCAAGGTCACATGGCTAGTATTTGTGTTAAGTGTCTGAGGCCACATTTGAACTCAGGTCCTCCTGACTCCAGGGCTGGTACTCTATTCACTGCACCACCTAGCCACCGCTGCCTGATATTTTTTGGAAAAGATCTTCAATTATTTAGTTCTTCATAGTTTTTTTTTTCTCTTCTCCTGTTTATCAGAACAAACTCTTTGAGGACTACCACCATATTCTCTTTACTAGAAGTATATTTTCCATCACCCAGATATTTTTATGAAGATAATTTATACATTGAAAAGACACAGGATGGTTTAATGGATATAATTGTTGACTTTCTAGTCAGAAAGACCAGGTTCTGTCATAAATGGGTTGCTGGAAGAAATTTCCATACCAAGATTTCCTCACTTTGAGAAAATCACATATCCTCTGTATATTAACTTAAATATATTATATTATTATATTTCCTTATAACAGATACACTTTCATGATCCAGACCTTTCATAGGGCCATACTATTCTTAGTTGAGGCAACTGGGGCAACTAGGTGGCAAACCTTAAAAGTATTATATAAATGCTATCTGTTGTTATTATTAATTATTATTAGTAATAATATTATTATATTTAATTATTATTATATAATTATAATCAATGATTATTGTTCTTATTCCATTATGGCACACTGTTAATGCTATGCCTAAAACCTCTGGTCATTAAATGTAGTTCTTTAGGTGAAAAGGTGTAGTCACTTCACTCTGGTCATTAAATGTAGATCTACAGGTGAAGAGGTGTGATCCATTTCATAGATTTCAACAGAAAGCAAAAACAACATGACATCAGTTCCAACTGAGATCTTTGGTGATCAGTAAGAGAGTACCGGGTTTAAAAAATGGCCCTACAAGGTCAGTTTATATGTAATTTTTGTGGTTGTTTTTGTGCAGTCATTGAGCCATGTCCAATTCTTTATGACACTGTGGACCCATCATTCATGGAGATTTCTGGGCAAAGAAACTGGAGTGGTTTGCTGTTTCCTTCTCCAGTTTTAGGCAGGGGTTAAGTGACATGCCCAGTGCAACACAACTAGTAAGTGTTGAAGGTCAGATTTGAACTCTAGTATTTCTGGTTATTTAAAATATAGACAGATCTTTTTACTGATAGGAAGGGGGTAGCTTTTAACTCCTGACTTTATAAATATCAAAATTCTATCTATAAATAGTTAATTTTTGAATTTGGGTCAAAAATGTGGATTTTCTTTTCAGTTTTATCTAGCTATTTGATATTGTGGCTATATAGTCAAAGTCATTACAAATAACTTCTTATGACCTTTTTTATTTTTTATGTTTTTAAAATATATATATTCCCACCAATTAAATGTTAAAATAATTAACTTTTGTTTTTTGAAAAGTTTTGAGTTCCAAATTCTATCCTGCTCTTCCTCCTTGCCTCCCCACCACCACCCTAAAATGGTAAGCAACTGGATATAGATTATACATGTGCAATCATGTAAAACATTTCCATATTAGTCATTTTGTACAAGAAGAATCGAATAAAAGAAAAAGAAAGAAAGTGAAAAATAGCATACATCAGTCTCCATTCAAACAGTATGAGTTCTTTCTCTGAAGGTGGAGAGAACTTCATCATTAGTCCTTTGGGATTATTTTTTTATCATCATATAGCAAAATCATTTACAATTCTTCATCAAGCAAGATTGTTGTTGCTGCGTACAATAGTCCTGCACAACCTGTAGCCGGCAGGCCGCTTACAGCAAACCAAAGGATTTCAGGTAGTGAAAGGTGCAAAGGAAGCAGCCTGAAGGCTAGAGGTTGTGCAGCTGGTGTACAACATTCTCCTGGTTCTGCTAACTTTACTTTGCATCAGTTCATGTAAGTCTTTCCAGGTTTTCTGAAATCATTCTGCTTGTTAATTCTTATAGCACAAAAATATTCTACTATATTATACTAATATATCACAGCTTGTTTAGTCATTTCCCAATTGATGGGCATCCCTTTGATTTCCAATTCTTAGCCACTACAAAAAAGAACTGCTATAAAGTGTTTTGTACAAATGGGTCCTTATACCTTTTTCATATCTTAGGGATATAAATCTAGCAGTGGTTTTTGCTGGATCAAAGAGTATGTGCAGTTTTATAGCACTTTGAGCATAGTTCCCAATTGCTCTCCAGAATGGTTGGATCAGTTCACCACTCTACCAACAATGCATTAGTGTCTGAGTTTTCCCACATCCCCTCCAACATGCAACATTTTTCTTTTATGTCTCTAATTAGAGATATAAAATTTCCCCTAAGTACAGCTTCAACTGCATCCCACAAATTTTGATATGTTGTCTCATTGTTGTCATTTTCTTTAATAAAATTATCTATTTTTTTATGATTTGTTCTTTGACCCATTTATTTTTTAGGGTTAGATTATTTAGCTTCCAATTAGTTTTTAATCTGTCTTTCCATTGCCCATTATTTAATGTAATTTTTATTGCATTATGATCTGAAAAGGATGCATTGACGATTTCTGCTTTTCTGCATTTGGTTATGAGGTCCTAATACATGGTCCTTTCTTGTGTAGGATCCATGCTCTACTGAGAAAAAAAGGTATATTCCTTTCTATTCCCATTCAGTTTTCTCCAGAGATCTATCATATCTAACTTTTCCACAATTTTACTCACCTCCTTAATTGCTTTCTTGTTAATTTTTTGGTTAGATTTATCTAGTTATGAGAGAGGAAAGTCGAGGTCCCGTACTAGTACAGTTTTATTGTCTATTTCCTCCTGTAATTCATTCAACTTCTTCAAAAATTTAGATGACATACCATTTGGTGCATATATGTTTAGTGTTGATATTACTTCATTGTCTATGATACCTTACAGATAACTTTTTTAAAGGAAATTTAAATAAGTTCTTTTGATAGTTAATTCCTAAATTAATTGGAAATTCTTGGAGATATTTAAGGGTAAGGTCAAAATGGTAACCCCTCTTCCTTAAAGTTTAAAGCTAAGGAATAGGATAGAGAGCTGAATAAACATGACCACAATAAAGTATTCCCGCAGGAGCAGCACCTTGTATAGCAGAGAGACTTTTCCTGCTTTAAGACTCTCCTTTTTTTCCAGGCCCTAAAATAGACTGCGTTATCCTGGTGAAACAATGACCTGTAAATCCATTTGTATCTGGACAGTATCGCAGCTTTAGTACTCTGGCTCTTTTCCTTTCAAGAACCAATTTGGCTTTTTGCCATGTAATTAAGTTCAAATGAATAAGTGACACGTGCCTTGACCACGCTGGGAGGACACTCCTTTTGTCTGTGTTTTAATAGAGCATCTCAGGACATTTGGGTTAATTAACATCTTTTAGGGACCTGAATAATAGATAATAGTATAAAAGGCCTTAAAGTATGAGGTTCTAATCAGTTTATTAGGGGGAAAAAAATGAAGAAAACACAGCAAGGGTTCAATTGTCTGTATTGTAGCCCTGGAAACTGAATCAACCAATATTTGACATTTGCTGGCATGAAAAGAAAGAAACCTTTATTTCTTCGTCTTCTATGCACATGCAGCATTTTACACACAACCCTTTCTTATTTGTCATTAATTCTACAGGACCTTAAGCAAAACAATGTCTGGCAACTTAGTACCACAGGAACAGAAAAGAGTGTTGGTAAGGATCAAATGAGATACTATTTGTATAAAGCACTTAAAGTTCCTGAAATATAGTAGGTACAATATAAATATTTTCTCCCTTCCCCTATTCATGCAACCATGTACATTTGCAATATATTAGTGCCTATCCATTCTGCCTGACGCTTATCTGGGCCCTCTTGTAAGTTCGTCCTAGGAGAATCCATCTCTGTGGGAATCTTGCTTTCTTTTGACATCACAAAGATACCAGTGGAACACATGAACTATAAAATTATGCAGTAGAGATAATATACACCAAGGGAGTTAAGAGAAGGGTGGTATCGTTAGGCACTCTGATCATGAAAATATGGCCAAGGAAAACCTCTAGTTTTTAGAAAATGAAAAAAAAATCAGAGATTCTTTCTTCCTGGGGGGAGGGGAGGAGTGGTTAAATAGAGGTAAACCAGGGCTTTATCAAAGATGTTTGTGGAATTATAGAATGAATGTACACTTTTTAAGCACCTTCTATGTGATACAAACAGAAAAAGGGAGGTAAGTCTTACTTTCTAATTAGGGAAGATTTCAGGGTGTATGGAAAAGTTCTGAAATCTTAAGGATATGCTGAATGTGTGGATAGCAAGGCCTAGGAATCCTGAGGCTATGTCAGTAGGTCAGATATCTCTGCAGGGTGTGCAGAGAGTTTGTAGAAGGTAAGACTAGAAAAAAAAAAGTGTGTGTGTGTGTATGCATGCATGCCTGTATACATGTGCATAATTAAACAAAAAAAATAATTTGGGGCACAGAACTGGAGATATAAAAAGGACATGGATAGAAATTGAAGTGACACACTTCTCTGATTTCTCAGATTTACAAAAATCTAAAGTTTCCACGGTGGCATTGTATATTCTGACCGATTAATGTCAAGCAGATTCTGATGATTTAATAGAAGGGCTGGCAGGAAGGAGTGGGATGCTTGTTTAATTTTGTGACTGCGAGGCTCAGCTTCAGTCTGAATAGAGAGCAGAAAGCACCACAGGCCTGGTAGAGGAGGTGGGTGGATGAGAGTTCTAAATTTTCCAGATGATTTCTGGTCGCCACCCTGCTTTATGAATCTAACTTAACACATTTCTCTGAGGCATTACCCCCATCCTTTGGAGGCAGAGCTGGGGGAGGACTAGCTGTTCTGAATGTAAAAGGAATTATCTATATCTCTTGCAAATGCTTTTATCCTGATTTTGCATTGTTATCATTTAAAATTCACTTAATGTCAGGAATGTGCCAAATGGAGTTTGTACAAAATAGAGTCAGACTGTCTCAGGCTAATGGGTCTAAAATTAATTTTTTTTAAATGAAATGATGTTGAATCTCATGGGCAAAGGTCGAGGAACCCCTGGGGGGGGTGAAGAGTAGGGGGAAGGAGGAAGCAGTGTGGTGCAGAGGGAATAACACTAGAGCTGGAGTCAGGAAATCTGGGCTCAAATTCCAGTTTCCTGATCCTGAGCAAATCACCTGTGAGCCTCAGTTTTGTTATCTATAAAATGGGTATATAATAGCTTCCATTTGTACTCAGTTTAGATACATATCTATTCAAATTAATACTCACATTAATTCTTTACGCTAAATCCCCTTCTCTCTACCCCAGATCAGTTAATATTAAATAAATAAAAATAAGAATATAAATATATAAATTTTAAAAAATAAAAAATAAAATTAATTTACCAAGCTATAAAGTATAGCTTGGTAAAAATGATGCTTTATTTAAAATAAAATACCAGAGTAAATGACATGAAAATTACAATAAAAATAATTACAATAAAAAATACTCTTGTGCTCCCTTCTACCCCCAAAAAGTTACTCCTTTTATCTTCAGGGCAATGGGAGAGGGATCCAAGTGTTTCACCCCTTCCTGATCATCCTTCGGTTTTCCCAGCACTGCAAAAGGAATAGAGAAGGAATGACTTATTCAGAGAAGATGTTAGGGAAACCACTGGGAGTCCTTGGGGTACCCTGCAGAGGATTGTGGGAATCTTGGTAGCCACACATGGCTGACTTGACAACTTTGCTCCTAGCACAGGTAGCATGGTAGGCAAGTGCCTCCCACAATTGCTTTTCTAGAGTTTAGGCAAATGCTTCAGATTGTTAACTTCAATGTGAACTAGAATCTGTCGCTTGATGGATTTCCCCCTTTCCTCCCATCTCCTCCTCTCCTGATCTTCCTTCTTCTAGGTCTCCTTTCAATACCTCCCACTTCACTAATATCCAGGCATTGTGTGTCGACTAAGGGCCTCCCAGGGCATGTAGTTCAGGACCATTTTTCCAACAAGTCTCTCAGGTCCCTGAAGTATAGTGAGAATGTGGAGGTATTCCAGAGGGAGGGGTGGGGTGGTGAAACATAGTACTTGCATCACATACCTCACCTTGCAAACTTTAAAGTATCATCTAAATTGTTATTATTACAGTATTTATTTCAACAATTCAGTTAAATTCAATGAGCACCTACTGTGTGCAACACAGTATAGGAAACAGAGGAAAAAAACAAAATAGTCTATGACCTCAAGGAGCTTACATGGGGTAGGGGTGGGGGGAGAAACAACTCTGCCATTGGTCCTGGATGGGGTGTGTCAATCTCTTATGGGCAGATCATTCTCCCACACCAAGAAATAACGAATGCTTTTTAAGTATACATTAAATTTTAGCATATATATTTATTAACAGCAATATTATCTAATTATAGTACTCTCCTTCACAAAGTTCTCATTCCTCACTCTCATTAAATCCACATATACAATCAGTTATCAAATCTTGTCCTTTCTATGGCCACAACATCTATCATTCATATTTGTGTATGTGCATATACACATACACATATATGATATATATTATATACATACACACATATGTGTGTATATTCCTTTCTCTCTAGTCACACGGCCACTTTCATGTTAAGACCTTTGTATTCTTTCTCTTGGACTAATTCAAGTCTCTTCTCCACTATAATCCCATCCTCCGTATAGTGAATGCCAAAGTAATTTTCTTAGACTGCAAGTGTAATTATTCAGTAAATCCCAGTGATTCCTCTTACCTCCAGGATCAAATATAAACTGCTCTGTTTTCCTTCCACCTTCTCCCTTGCTATCTTTGCAGCCTTCTTACACATTACTCCCCTTCTCTGCTCACTGGCCTGTTTGCTATTCCTCTCAGAGCCCCAGCTTCCCTCTGTGTGCCTTAACATTAACTGTCTCCCATTCCTAGAGTGCTCTCCCTCCTCACACATGCCTTTTATAATCCTTAACTTCTTTCAAGACTCAGCACAAATATCGCACTTCACCACTCTCCCAGTCCTCCTTTATCTTAAGCCTTCCCTGAATGAATGAAAACAATTTCTTCAATGCCATATTGGTCATCTGGTTAACATAACAAGAAATCTTTAAGGCAGCCTTAATTCAGAATTAGATCTTAAATTGACTAGTTGATCTTAGATAATAATAATAATGTTAGTATAACTGACATTTATATATCACTTTAAGTTTTGCAAAACACTTCACAAATATCATTTTATCATTTTTATCCCCACAACAACCTGGCTATTATTATCCCCATTTTATAGTTGAAGAAACTGAGGAAGATAAAAGTTAGGTGAGTTGCCCAGGGACACATAGCTAATAAGTTTCTGAAGCAGAATTTTCATCTTGCTGATCCCAAATCCTGTACTCTATCCCCTGTACCAACTAGCTGCCTTCTTACATAATCTATCTTAATAGAAGGTCCCAGTGCCTCTGTTACTCAATCAATATGTAGCTAGTCAGTTTATCTGATTAGAGTATGATAATGAATAATGAAAAAAAAAGCAGATTTCCTTGTTACAAAGAGCTAATTTGTTCCTTAATATGAATGTTCTCCTAATGTTAACCAGTTCAGGGGAAGGGGGGGCAGGGGGGAATGGGGCGGTATCAGTGTTGTGCTGGAACCAATTCAAATCTACTGGTGAGTAAATTGTCAAATTTTCGAAGTATATATTTACACCTTGAGAATCATCAAATGCTGTAAGTTAGGACTTGGTTTATTGTTTTATTGATTTTCTACATTTAAGAAAAGGATAGAGAAAAAGTTAATCATGTAGATGAAACTTAAAAGTATGTCCTATGTACATTTGGTGGGGGGGAAAGGGGAAGGAGAGCCAATTGTTAAACATTTATCAGCACGTGCCTGGGGGCAGTAGAATGTGGCCAATAGAAATCAGAGCTATTCAATTCAACAAGCATTTACACTACATAAGTATTTTACTTTTACAAAAATAGCTCAACATATATACCCATATTACAGGTGGGCCAGCAAGCCAAGCTTGATTTACAAAGAAGAGGACCTTTTTTAAACCTATACAAATATACCTTTTTCTTTCTGTCATATAGGTGATAAACACAGACAGTGGCCAAATAGGTAGCATTTCCCCAGTGCTTCAGTATTTATAATGCATTTATAACCTGTGTAAATCTATCAAAACCATTTAGTTCTGAATCTAAGTTCCAGAAGATGTTTTCTAAAGAACTGTGTGGTGAGATACAAGCCAAGTTTCCTGAACATACCACAGCCACAGCTGCTCAGCCTCACAATATTATGAGAATTAAATGGCCTATTGCAAGGACTATGTGTATGCTTATATATAATGAAAAACATTACATAGCAGGGGAGGAAGGGGAGGGAGGAGAGAGAAGGGAAAATGGATCAAGCCTATGTTTTCAGCTATTCAAGTGATTGAGGGCAGTTCATCTAAATCCATCCACTGTGCAAAACTTAAAAGGTAGCAACAATAATCCTGGCTTCATTTTTTTTAAAAGGCTAATTTAGCCATTTGAAAATAATTCATTATCTTCACTTGGGGTTTCCCAAAGTAAAATGGAGGTAGGTAAATATCTGTCCTGTTCTTATTGTAATTTGGTTTCTTTTTATGCTCCTATCAAATACTTTTTCTTTGGTGAATTCATCACCCTTCCACCCCCATCCCTAGGCATCATCTTTGGTGCCTCCAATATGGTGTAGTGGAAGAGGCACCAGTCAGAAGATGTAGGTTTGAACCCTGGCTCTGACACTTACTAGCTTGGTGGCTTTGGGTAAGCCATCTAAACAGAAATGAGATCTATCAGCGCTAGAAGCAAACCTGGAGATCATTAAGTCCCCCCACCAGACCCTCACCCACCACCTTCCTCCTTATTTTACACACAAGGAATCTGAAGCCTAGAAAGAAGTGACTGTACAGCTTTGGCTCATTTCAAATTCATGCTGTCTCATTTGGCCCTTCCCACCATGTAATAATACTATTCACTCCAAGGTTCATTTCCCATAGTAACAACTCTTCATCTACACAAACTTTGACACCTACCTCCCAACCCTTACTCTCAGCTTTCTTCCTTTATTGTAAAATGATTGAAGTCATCCTCTCTGAACTGACATGTCTGTCTCTTGTCATCTCAATTTATCTATCTCTAATTTAATCTCAACCTTCCAGTCTTCATTCCACTCCCAGCTGCACTCTCAAGTCTGGACTTTCTTTCTCATACAGGCCACAGAAAATTCTTCACTCCAGAAGTTCCCTCTTCCTCTGGACTTCTCACACTGGAAGTACCTTCCATCCTGATAGCCTCTTTCTCTGACTGACTTTCTCCAATTTGCATAGGATGCCAGGCCAGCCATATCTTCATCCCTCTCCTGGTTGTATTTCTAACTTTTTGGATTTTCTCTACCATGTCTCTGAGCAGGAACCTCCACTCCCCTCCTTAATCACCCTTCTTTTTCAGTTTTCTTTTATGTGTGGTCTTCACTCATTAAAATGTAAGCTCCTTGAAGACAAGAATTCTCTTCATTTCTACTTGTATTTGAATTCCCATCCCTCAATACAGGGTCTAACATGTAGAAATGCTTAATAAATGCTTGTTGACTTGACTGATTGACTACCCTAAGAAAGAGGGACCTAAAGCTAACCTCTCATTCAACTCTCTTCAGTCTCACCCATCTCTCCTTCCTGATGTACCTTGCTCTCCAATTTACCTACTTTTCTCTTTAACATCTTAAATACCTCCTTCTCAGTCATTTCCTTTCCTCTGACCTTCAGAGAAGTTTATGTTTCCCATGCCTACAACTTCTTACTTATATACTTCAAAGACTTATCATTTCATCAGTATATTTATTTACACTGAAGCACATAGCAACCCCTCCATAACCTAGTAAGATGAGTGTTGAGTTGTGGCCTCACCCTACCACCAACCCTGGCCATCATAGTTATAGATTTAATGTTTAAAGGGACCTTCAAGGTCCCCTAGTTCATTTTACAGATGAAGAAATTCAGATCCAATGAAGTCATGCAAATAAGTGGAAGGTCCAGGAGTTGAACTCAGCTCTTCTGTCTCCAGATCCCACATTCTTAGCATTGTGATGACCATAGGGTCATCTTCAGATAACCCTTTCTGAGTTTAGCTAGACTGGCTCCCAGATATATAGTTACCATACCCATCCTCTCCCAACTTGGTAGGAACTTCCAGAGTTTGTGTTCTGCTATTGATGTAGCCTTCAAGAGGCCACCACATCCATACTGCGATGAGGCAGTGGAGGACATGGGGTAGGGATATCTTTTAACAAAGACATTTTTCAAATTCTTACTTGGCTCTGCTCTATTTAATTACAGCCTTTCAGAATTTCACTCTTCCCTTTCCTTGGCTTAATTGTCTATTCCTCCTGCTTCTATTTCTTTGCCACCTGTCCTTTTTGGTTGTTGTTCTGTTGTGTTTTGATTTTTTGATGTAAGGAAACTTTCTTAGTCAATTCAAATAAGCACCTTTTCTGCAACCTATAGCCTGAGATAGTTGCCCAGGGGCACAGAGAGGTAAAGAGACTTGCACACAGTCACACAGTTAGTATATTTCAAAATCAGAATTGAACCTAGATTCCCTACTCTGAGGCAAGCTCTCTATCCACTACAATGTTGTGGCTTTTGTTTCCTCCATTATACTAAAATTGGACATAATTCTGTCACACTTACAAAGGTCACCAATGACCTATTACATGGCTAATGGTCATTTTTCTTCAAATTCTGCACTTGATATTCAAGATAATCTTCTAGAGATTACTTCTTCCCTTTGGTTTCTAAGAAACAACACAGCCTGCTTCCTTCTGCTCTAACTAGTCTGTTTTTGTCTTATTTATAGGTGTTACTTCCTTTTCAATTCTTTGAATGTGTGATACTCTTAAGGTTCAGTGCCTGCCACTGTTCTCTTCTCTAAATATATACATTCTTTTGCAAAAATCATCCTTTCTTGTGGCCAATTATCACCTCTATGACAATGGCTTCCAAATCTGCATTTCCAAACACAACTTCCCACTCAAGCTCCATTCTCATATTTCCATCAGTCTCCATCCAGCTTAGTTTTCAGTGAATGCCCCCAACACTGTCACCTAAAACTATCAAATACATAGGTCACATGTGGCCCACAACACTCAAATGTGGACCAAACCGGGTTAAAGTATAATTGGGAAATATTTAACATAATAAATAAAATAACATAATAGATAATAATAAAAAGTAGATAATATTACATTTTAAAACTAAGTCACTACAAAACCCATGGGAATCCTTATGTAGATTACTGGCCCCTGTTCTATTTGAGTTTGATATCACTGACCTAAAATTCACTGTCTTATAATGATACTCAAAATATGTTTATATCTTCCATCTACTCCTCCTCACCTTCCTGCACCTGAATAAAACCAGTTCCTCTTTCCAACTTCATCTTCTCTGTTAATTACAGTACTGTTTTCCCTTGGTGGAAAATGCGAAGTTACTTTCTCTCTCTCTCT
>NW_027186296.1:59824570-59898671 GCF_028583685.1 Petaurus breviceps papuanus | reverse complement strand
TCTCTCTCTCTCTCTCTGTCTCTCTCTGTCTCTCTTTCTCTGTGTGTGTGTCTCTCTGTCTCTGTTTCTCTGTCTCTCTCTCTCTCTTTCCCCTCTCACCTTTGAAGTCATTGAGTTCTACTGATTCTTCATAATGCCTATATTTTTTTCTTATTTTCAATCCCACTGATGGAACAGAAACATTTATTAAGTGCCCATTATGTACCAATAGAATAACAAAATACACCCTGATCACAAAGAACTCAGGATCTAATTAGTGTTGACAATACATATAGGAGAGTTGAACTGCAAGGGAAATGGAAAAGATGGATGGACACTGGGTTTAGCAGCAGGAAAGGTATTAGCACTGCAGTGGCACGAAGATGGGAAGGCCAGTGAATCTTAAGGAGCATGGCAGTGCATTAGCATTGTCACCATCCTATTGAAATCCCTCCTCACCTCACATCTAGTTTATAACAATTCCTTCTTGGTTGGGAGTTATGCCTCTAGCCTCTTCTCCCAATTCTCCATGCCCACATAAATCTTCCAAAAATCACTTTTGTCATGCTATTTCCATACTCAAAAGTCCACATGCTTCCAACTGCTTAATACATCAAATCTAAACTTTTCCTAGTTTTCAAGGCCTTCTACACATATCCCTTCCACATTGTGAATTTCCCCATTGAGGTTTAGATATATCGTGTATTGACATAAGAAAGTATTGTAAGTGGGAATTTGGAGGGAGTTTTGTAGAAGCAGCAGTATTTATACTTATCACTGACCTACATATAGCCCATGACCAAATACTTAACCCAAATTTTACAATAAGGTGCTGTAAACACCCCACAAAAGAAAAAGTTTGGACTTCTTCTCTGGTACAAAGGGAGGGCCAAAAATTTTATAAGGATTTTCCAGATTGCCAGGGTGCTGCACCCCTAATCCCCTACTGTATAATTTGGCCCCATTATATCAATTCTACTTTATTCTCTTCTGCTCCAAAAAAATTCTTTGATTAAGTGAGACAGACTCTCCTCTCACAATATTTACTTCCACCTCCATGTTTTAACTTTGCCTGGTCTTCTTTGAATCTCACTATTCTCAAAGGCCCAGGTGGAGTCCTCCTTCCTTCATGAAGCCTTACATTAGAAAGTTTCACATCTTTCCCCTCCCTTTATTGATTTATGCCCTTGTTGCAACACACAATTGGCACCTTAATAGTTTCTCTTAAGTGTCTGTATCAAGGAACACCTTATATGCAATGCTATTAAATTGTTAGTGAATATAGAAAGGACTCAGGAGATACTAGTCAAATGAAGACTTTCATATGTATGCCTCATCTCTCTACCTGAACTGGAATTTCATTGCACACAGAATTTTCTTTAGTAATCATAGCACCTAACAAAGAGCTATGTAGGCAACTAATACAATATATATTGATTTCGTTTGGAAAAAAACTCTGAACTTTAGATATTTTTCATATTAACTAAAAAAAGAATGACACTGATCCAATGACATAGTCCCTGACCCAATACAAGTTGCTTTACATATCACAAGGATAGGGTTTACAACCAGGAATTCTTGAACTTAAATAAAATTTTTTGATAATTACATTTTAATATCATTGATTTCCTTTGTAATCCTATGTATTTTATTTTATTCCTTTAAAAACATTATTCAGAGAAAGGGCCCATAGGCTTCACCAGACTACCAGAGGGGTCCATGATATACAAAGACAGCTTAATAACCCCTGGATTAGGGAGTCTAGTAACTCATATGCATCAGAAAACATTTTGAAGATAATAGTAAGGATTAACTAATTGCCAAGTATAAATGCCTTAATTTTCCTTGGGGATAAAGAACTAAATGCAAAAAAACCTGAATCCATCTGAGCCATTTCCCCCAAACAGTAGGGACTGAAATTTCAATTATCTACCCATTAAGCCAATTCCTTTTACTTAGCCTCTTTTATAGTTACCTGATACTTGGGTACTCATCATCCATTAACTCTCTCCCTCCTTCCTTTGGGGGAAAAACAGCAGTGAAAACCTCCTCCAGACCATCCCTTCATTCATTATTTTCATTTTATAGTAGTTATAGCAGGCTTCTTCATCACCATGACACACTGCCATATATGCACTTGTTCATCCAGCATTCTCTATCAGCAGCCCAGGACAATGTAAAGTAGAGAGATGGGTTGGGTCTTATCCAGCCAAAGCTTTACTTTCTCATCTATAAAGTAAGTGTTGAATTAGATGGTCTCTCAAGTCCCTTCCAAGGTCTAATATTTTATGTGTTGTGTTCTAAGGTTCCTTTCAGGTTTAAAGCTATGATGCTAAAGGTCCTGTGACTTTCAGATTATTAAGAGGTAGCTACACCCACTCCTCAGTCTAGGCAATATTTAATACTTAAAAGTTTGCAAAATGATTTACATGAACTTTCTTGAGACTCTTAAAAACTCTGTAAGATAGTTTCCACAGTTTTATTATCCCCATTTCATATGAGGGGAAATCTCAGTCTCAGAGAACTTAAATGACTGGTTCATGAGCACACATTTAGTATCAAAGGCAGGATTTTAGTTCAGGACTCATAACTTCAAGGCCAGACATATTAACCAATCTGTCTCTCTCTCTGTCTCTCTCTGTCTGTCTGTCTGTCTGTCTCTCTCTCTCTGTCTCTGTCCCTCTCTCTGTCTGTCTGTCTGTCTCTGCCTGTCTCTGTGTGTGTGTCTCTTTCTCTCTCTCTCTCTTTCTCACTGTCTCTGTCTTTCATCCACTTTCACTCCCCCCCTCCTTAACCTTGACCTACATATATTCCATGAACAAATACTTAACCTAAATTTTACAATAAGATACTGTAAACACCCCATAAAAGAAAAAGAAAAAGAAAAAATTCAGACTTCTCTGATAGGAAGGGAATAAGCACTTTGTGAATATAAAGGAAGGCAAGTGGTATGGGGATAAAATGCTAGACTGGGATTCAGAAAGACTCAAGTCTGAATGTTGCTTCAAACACTTAGTTGTTTGCTCTTAGTCAAATCCCTTGACTTCTTTCAGCTTCAGCTTGTTCATCTGTAAAATGGGGATAATTACTTACCACACAGGGTTGTTGTGGGGATCAAATAAGCAAATATGTGTAAGAATCTTTGCAACCTTCAAACACTATATAAATGTTAACTAATATTTCCCCTGTGAATGAAGAAGAAAAATACGGTCTCCTGTTTGGCTTCCTTCCTGTCATCGCCACTCTTTCTGTATAAATCACAAACAGGTCTTGCAAATACTGAATTAATAGAAGAGTATACTCAGACACCATCTGGACCAGAGGTTTAAAAAAATAAACCCGGTACTACCTTGCTACGTCATTTTTCCTCCTTCTATTGGCCCAAAGAGTGTCAACTGACCCTTGCTATGACCTTGATTTTTGTGCCTGGCCTGTCTTACCTGATCACCTTGATCTCGGAGCATTCCAGGTTACCAAGGTTTCACTCTCTCCTCCTCTGCTCTTCTTACCAGAAAGAGGCTGTATGGAGGGGGATGGGAGGAGAGAGGAGACAAGAGGGCAAGGGCATTCTTTTTTTCATTTTCACATTATTCACTATCACCTGGGCGTCTTTGGACCTGACTGAACTCTGAGGTAGTTCTTCCCCCTAACTACAGGAATGAATGCAGGTCATGCATTAGCCCAGAAACTCTCTTGTGGTGGTGTTATCAGAGCTTAAACAGCCTACTCTCTTTAAGGGCTTTTCTGAGGTGAATAAAAGAGAGCTCCAACAATAAGGTGAAATGAAAAGCTTCCAACCCACTGGAAAAAAAAAAAAAAGGGAAGTGGAATGGGGAAGGAGGGAAAGTATGGGTTGACACGGAGGAGGAGGAGAGGGGGGACTTGTCTGCCTTAAAATTGCCGTCCCTGGGTTCTTAAATCACAAATATTAATTGGCTTAGTTGGCAGTTATGATAATAAGGTCTTTGGAAGAGCTGTAAAATAACGGCATGGTTACAGAGGTTACTTCTGGCCAGCACTTTCAGAGCAGGGACTAAGTGAACACAACATAACCTGTCAAGATTATACAAAATGAAACCAGAGCAAAGCTCAAACGTCTTGTTCTTTTTTTCAGTTTAGCAAACAAATGGAGCTAATGCAGAGCCCTCCCCCCTCCCCATGCCCTGCCAGGAATTGATCATTACCAACAGTTAATGAAGAGTTAGCTAGTTAATGGCCCATGACAAATCTAAGGGTCTTTAGTGTTCTGACAACCCAGACATTAGTGACAGCACTGACCAATTTCCTCGAGATTACTAACACTCACAGCGCATTGGGGAAGACATCCGGTAGGGAGTATGCAAAAGATGGTTGTGGGCACTGGGGGAGGAGTAGAGTGGAAAATGAAAATGACAGATTGGTAACATGCAGTGACATTGGAATCTCTGGGCAAGGATGCAAGGAGCGCCAGGAGCCTTGTAAAACCGAAAAATATAGGACAGAGGGTGTAACCATTTGAAACAACCATCAGTCCAGAGCCCAGAAGAAAGGCCAGTGGGTCTCCCCAGTGTTCCAAATCCTTCTGAGAGTCTTCATGCAGCCATGATGGCCTGATATCAAGGGGTAGAGTGTGTGACTATACACATTCTAATCGTTGCCATTTTTCAAGACATTTAGGGAATTTCTGCTTTTGAAATTGCCCTGATAGTCCATCGTATGTTCTTTTGAATATAATAATGAAGAAGATGATGATGTCACTGACATTTATAGAGCACTTTCCAGTTTGTCAAGGGTTTTATATGCATTCTCTCATTTTTCACTTCACAATAACCCTATGAGACAAGTGTTATATGTATTCTTATCCCCATTTTATATATGGGGAAACTGAGGGTCAGAGAAGTTAAGTTCCTCACCCTTGGTTACTCATCTAGTAAGTGTCAAGATAGGGGAGCAGAGGATTTCAATCTGGATCTTACAGACTCCAAGTCCAGCATTTGATTCACTGAGCCACACTGCTCCTCAACATTTTTAGCCATCACCAATATTCGTTCTTAGGCAGTGCTCGTTGATTTGTTTTCACCTAGCCCGATATAATTTGGCATTGAGTCTGATGAATTAAGTGGGTAATCATGTTGGATAATGCCATCTGGGAGAAATGGATTATGTGGAGTAAGGAAGCAGCATTATTTTTGAAACTGAAGGATCTGGCCTTAGCCTAACACTGTTACTTGTTATCAGACAGTCACTCGACCTCCCTGAGCTTCAGTGACTCAATGTCTTCATTTATAAAAATAAGGAAGACTAAGTGATCTCTTACCCAGTTCTGCATTTTATCTATAGTCAACATATGATAATGCATCATAACTCTCGTTTATGTAATACTTAAAAGTTTACAATCTATTTTCCTTAAAACAAACCAGTGAAGCAAGCCATGCAAATATTATCATCTTCATTTTACATATACATGCTCCTTATGAAATAATCAAATTCATTTTCCTGCATTCCTGGTGCAACTTAAGTTCATTATTTTCTAGTTATTGGGAAAGAAAATTTCTTGACCAGAATTTCTCTACACCAAGGCAAATATGTGAGTGTATTATAATGAATGCTATATTTGGAAGGCAGATGGGATAGTAAATAGAGTGTTGGCCTCCTAGGGAAGAGGACTTGGGTTCAAGTCCTATCTCTGACACATACTGGCTATTTGACCATAAAGGAGTCATTTAACTCCTTTGGCATACTGAAAAACTCCAATTTAAACCGTGTAACTGGTGAATAACAAGAGTTCCTTATAGTGATAAAATTAAAGGTTCATACCCTCCTTCCAACAAATTACAAAGGGAAAGAGGGAGAGAGAGAGAGTATACAGGTGTATCCTTCAATAATTTATGAGTTAGAATTGGTGAAAAGGACTAGGGAAAAAAAGAACAATGCACCAACCAGAAAGCCAATAAATAGTGACTATTCAGCCTCCCCCTATTCCCCTGCCAGCTGCTCTCTAGCCAATCAGAACACTGTACAAACACAAGTACCATGTAATGAAGATCAAATGACTCTTCATAATTCCATAATGATAAATATTTTAGTTTTTTTTTTCAATCCAGATGTCAGTGCTATTTGGGGCAATGGAAGGTAGATGTTCTGGAAAACAGTTGACTCTGACATCATGAGGCTATGACTTTGTGGACCCATGTGACACAGCTCCTGGAGCCCTAAACATGATTGAGCCTCTTAGGCTGCCAGTGTATTTGAGGGCTTCCCCTGGTTCTGATTAGAAATGTTCCCCTTGCCCAAATGCCCTCCCATCCAACCAACCGAGTCCCCTGAATACTGACTCAGCAGAACACGCAGCTCAGGTGATTTTTCTCTGGTCCCTTTCAGAGAATTGTTCAGACACAAAGTAGAAATCAATCTATTTCAGTGTCCCTGCCCTTCTCTTTTATTTGGGGGCATTTAACTATCAATAGTTACAAAATTTGAGATTATATGATCATAAACTCTTGGAGTTATAAAGGACCTTATAGCCTCCTAACCCAACCTCCAAATCAATGCAGGAATTCTATCCATAACATCCCTGAAAAATGGTCACTCAGTCTCTGTTTTTACAGATTGGAATTTCATCTAGTTTATATACATACATACATACATGTATATATTTATATATACTACTCAACTTGCCCTATCTTGTTACAGAAATAGGGAACTATGGTAAAGAACATTATATATAGTCAGATTTTTCCAGTATGTTTGGCTAGTTTTGCTAAACCTTTCCTTTTTTAATTCTTTGTTTTAAAAATGACCCTATGGAGGGAGTGTCAGACAGGATTCATTGAGAAATGCAAAGCATATCAAATCAAAAGATGTCAATGACATTTTTAAAAATTTGCTGCTCAAAATGGAAAATGGTACTCCATATGGAATCAGACCTGCATGGAACAAATGTGACTCTTCTGTCCTCAGACCTGGGCATGTTACGTAGTTGTGTTAACCGTCTTTTTTAGCAGGCCAGTCACACTGTTACAAGCTCATATCAAGTTGGAGTCAGCTAAAATCTCCAAGACCTTGTTCACATAAGCTGCTGTCAAACCAGAACTTGCCTATCTTTATGCAATTGGTTTTGAAACATAAGTGCCGGACTTTATATTTATCTCTGTTAAAGTTCATCTTGTTGTTTTGAGCCCTCATTTCAATCTGTCAAGATTTTCTGCACCATGATAGTATGCTTCTCCTCCCTCCCTTTGTCCTTAGCCAACTACTCTCCATGGTGCTTCCGCACAAGTGTATGGCTTGAGAGACAGTTCTAATCACCCATCCCTTCTATGCAATCTCTTCCTTTTGAACAAGATATATGCTTCAATTGATGTTAGAATAAATTAAGCTTCTCTGGTTGTTTACTATTTCATCCCCCAAATCATAGAACACTTTCAATACTACAGACTATTTGCCACAACAGAAGGGATTTGGACAACATTGCTTCTAAAGGCCTTCCAGCTCTGAATCTGTGATCCTATGATCTTTGAAGGCAGGAGCTGTTTTCATTTTATCATCTTATCTCCCAGAAGCTAGACTAATGTCTGGCATATAGTAGGTACTTAATAAATTCTTGTGAATTGATTCATTAACTCCATTAGCCAACAGATAAGAAAGTCAAGTCTATAACTTTTCCCAACCAATAAGGAACACAGATTTCTTAATGCTTCAGCTAGAGATGTTTGAGGTTTTTGTTGTTATTGTTAAGTCATTTTTCAGTCATGTTCAACTCTCCATGACCCCATTTGGGGTTTTCCTGGCAAAGATATTGGAGCGGTTTGCCATTTTCTTCTCCAGCTCATTTTACAGATGAGGAACTAAGGCAAATAGGGTTAAGTGACTTTCCCAGGGATATAGTCAACAAATCTGTGGGGCTGGATTTGAACTCATGAAGATGATTCTTTGTGGTTCCAACCGCAGTTCTCTATCCACTGTGCCACTTAGCTGTGCTATAAATTCACCTTATTCTTCACTTGTAAAATGGGGATCACAATACCTATGTCAGAATATTGTTGTTAGACTCCCGAATATAGTGTGCATAAGCTTTAAATGTCATTTATTATTACTACCTATGATGTATTCATTCTTATAACCATTGGATTATATGATCCTTGAAAGCAGGAACTTTTATCTTTCTCTGTATGCCCAAAACTTAGTACAGTGTTTGGCATGGAATAGGTGCTTAATAAATTATTTTTGAATATTCCTCTATTCATCAACCTTAAGACTGTTTCCCAGTGTAAATTTGTTGTAAGAGAACCCTCATATTTTTTGAAATGGAACACATTTGCCCAGGAACAACTTAGCTATACAATGAGGTACAGTGCCCTCAATCTCAAAATTAAAAAATGGTATAAACCACTATACCATGTGGTCTCACTGTTTCCCACCTGTAAGTTGCTATTCTATAAAAGCTAGGTGGTGCAATAGATAGAGCACTGGACTGGCAAAAGGAAGTCTCATCTTTCTGAGTTCAAATCCAGCCTTACTAGTGCCTATTTGCCTCTGTTTCCTCATCTGTAAAATGAGCCACAGAACAAAATAGAAAACCACTCTGGCATCTTTGCCAAGAAAACCCCAAATGGAGTCACAAAGAGTCAGAAATAACTGAAAAACAACAATAAAAAATGTTTATTGCTGAAGAGAAATTTGGTAGACTGAATACCAGAATCATAGAGTTGGAAAGGGACCTCAGCAGCTATCTGAGGTCCAACCCATACCTGACCAAAAAACCTCTCTGCAGCATATTTAAATGGTCGTCCAACTGTTGTTTATAGGTCTCCAGTGCTCCAGTGCTTCCTGAGACAGCCCATTCCACTTTTGACATACTCTAATTGTTAGAAAATGTCCCTTGCACTAAGGCTTATTTTGCCTCTGTGTAGCTTCTGCTGTTGGTTCTGCCCTTTGGGGCTGAACAGAACAAGCCTAATCTCTCGTCCACATGATAACTCTTCATATACTTGAAGGGAACTCATATCCCCCCATCTCCCAGTAGGTTTTTTGTCTCCAAACTAAACATCACTAACTAAATTGATCCTTACCTACCATGGACTTATTCCTTCCTTATTCCCTTACTGTGGTTGGGCTTTGGTGTTAATGCCTTTCCTAAAATGTACAAACCAGAGCTGAATATACTTTAAGATGGTATGAATACGGCAGAGTGTGGCAGCACCATCGCCTTGCTAGTTCTGGCTCTGTTTCTTTAAATATAGCCTAAGATCACATGATCTCTCCTTGTTGACATTTCACTTCAGTAATTCCTATTGAATTTTCAGTCATTAAAACTCCTAAAAATTTTTCTCAAACTAACTGCTTTCCAATGATGCCTACCCCATCATTTATTTGTGGAGATTTCTTTTAAAGCAAATGTAAGACTATATTTATCTTTACTATATTTCATCTTGTTAGATTTCCCAGTGTTTCTGCCCATAAAAATATTTTAGAATCCCAACTCTCATCCAGTGTATTAGCAAGCCTTCCCTGAATCAGGAGATTTAATAAGCATCTCATCTAAAACATTGATAAAAACCATTAAGCAGCACTGGGCCAAGCAAAGATCCCTGAAGGACTCCTTTGGAGACTTAATCTGGAGCTGATATCAAATTGTTAATGATTGCTCTAGGGGTCAAGCCATCTAATCATTCAACTTTTAGAGTTCATTTATTTTTGAAGAATATCAAGGCAATTCCCTGTCTTGGGACCAGCTATAAGATTTGGAACTAAAAAGTGTCTTATTTAGTCCAAGTACCTAGATGAACATCTAGTTCAACCTCTTAACTGTACAAATGAAAAAAACTGAGGTCTAGCATGATTAAATGACTTGTTGAACCTCATGAGTTATTATAAGCATAAATCATGGAGTGGAGATGTAAACCAAAGTCTTCTAACTATAAATTCAGTGCTCTTTCTACTATACTATTCTAGGACATAGACTTGGAGTTGGAAAATACTTTAGAGGTCATCTAGTCTCATACTATCATTTTACAGATGAGGAAACTGGGGCCATGAGAAGTTAATTGACTTGTTAGGGATCACACAGACAGTAAGTGACAGAATTGGAATTTTTCTCTAAATCCAGATTTTTTTTTTCCACTATCCTATGTGGCTTCACTGCTTTCTAGGTGAGTATGGCTACAAGTATAGGGGAAAGGAGCAAAAAGAATGTTATTGTTCTTAACAACTGATCATGACTTGTATTGGAAACTTTTGTTCAGTGCATTCTTCAGGAATTCTACATTTTATAGGTAGCTACCAATACTTCCTATTGTACCTTTACAACCCCGGAGGCAGGGATGGAGGCAGGAAAGGAGGGAGAGATGGAGGAACAAAGGCAAGAAGGGAGGAGGAAGGGAGGGAGGAGGAAAGAAGAATGAAAGTAAGGAAAGAAGGAAGGAAGGCAGGAAGGCAGGAAGGAAGGCAGGAAGGAAGGCAGGAAGGAAGGAAGGAAGGAAGGAAGGAAGGAAGGAAGGAAGGAAGGAAGGAAGGAAGGAAGGAAGGAAGGAAGGAGACAGCTGTGAAGATATTAAATTCCTACTAGTTTTGCCTACAGTTATTCTGATTTGTTACTTTTAACTAGGTCAGTCAGTTGAGTCTGCCTTCATAGGAAAGGTCAAAGTACCACTTTTCTCCTGCATCCCTGGCTCATGCTTGATATTGAACCATTTCAAGCTTTTTGATCCTTATCGAAATACTTTTCAGAACCTCCATGGACACACTTGCTTAGCAGTGTTTCTGCTAGCTCAGTCTGAAGCTAGGCTGATTTTTCCTTCTAAAGGCCTGTTAGAACAAATGGCCCAACCCGTTGTTTACTGGTTCCCTTGGCCCTGTGCATGCTATGGCATGATTTCTTTCCAAGCCTGAGGTAAATAGGCAGAAACCAGAAAAGCAGGCATAGACTAAAGGCCCAATTTTTATTATTGTATCATTTGGCACTGAGATAAGAAACTCCAGGGGGAAAAAATCAATCTCAGGTAGAATTTTCCTCATTCCTTCCAGCTATCCCTACCCATGACCTTTCAGTAGTAAAGTTTTACAATGGAGAAAGTTGATAGTGGACACATAGATCAGATGGGATCTATCTACCTTTGGGTGGGAGAGAGGGAAGAGGAGCACAAAGTGGTTAAAGTTCTGAACTCTCTTGAAACACAAAGATTTTATTTGCTTGTCCAGAAAAACAAAGAAATAATAGGGAAATTTGGGGTCACAACATCATAGATTTAGAACTGGAAAGGACCGTAGAAGCCCTATAATCCAATGCCATCATTTTACAGATGAGGAAACTGAGGCCAAGAGAAGTTAAGTGACTTGCTTAAGGTGACAGCTATTAAATGTCAGAGGCCAGATTCACACACAGATCTTTCCTACCCCAAGTACAGCACTCTATCCACTGGGCCACCTGGCTGCCCAGGTACCACTTTGCTACACAATGAAGTACAGTACCCTCACTTTGAAAATTAAAAAATGGAGTCCCAAAGAAGTTAATTGAATTGCTTAGTGACACATGACTAATTGGAAGCAAAGCCTAGACTACAACCCAGGACTCCTGATTTCCAGTTCAATGTTCTTTTCCATGTATTATGCTCTCTTTTAAAGGTAAAGAGGGTAAAAGAAGGATAAAATTCATACCTAGAATATCTGCCATTCTTTTGGATCTTTCTGATGAATAGTATTTTTTCTTTCTCATTAGCGGACTTTTCCTGCAAGCACTTCCCAGGTTTTCCCATGCACAGAAAGCTCTGAAACACACTTTATGTGGTAATTATTTCCTCTTTTCTCCTTGAGATGAAGTGAATTGTTGTTGTATTTAATCAACACAAAGATTGGGCCACCATGCCAGGCAGAACTAGCAAACAGTCAGTTAAACTGGCCTTCAGGGTGTGGCAACACCCCCACCTGGAGCTCTTTGGAAGAAATTTCCACTGCCAGGCATTTCCATTGCAAGACAATTTTGCAATCCTATCTAGCAAGATTTTAAAATGCTTGCTAACACCCTGAGCCTACAAGCAAGTACTAGAGAGTAATTTTAAAAAACAACTCCCTTTTAGAATTAGCGAAGCTTCTCAGCATTGTGGTTCAAAATACACACACACACACACACCTCCTCTATGATGGCATCTGGCCATCATAAGTTTCATTTCATTGTAATTTCTCATGTGCTTTGTACACCATCAAAGGAGTTTGTGAATGGGAGGGACACTGTTTCTAGAGTCCTACCCTAAATCTACCTCCCATTCACACCCAAAGTGCCTTTGTCATCCATTGTTCCCAAGGTATAATCATGTGATTTTTCAAAGAAACAGAAAACTTGGGAGATGAAGCCTGGTATAATGGGAAAGGGAGTAGTTAGTGAAACAGCCAGGTCTACAACCCAGTTCTCCTAACCCAGTCCATTATATTTTATACTCTATTATACTACCTTTCATAGTTGGTATTAGAAGAAGTCAAGGAAGAGACCCTACTCTAGTTTATAAAGAAAGGTGCATGTATGCATGCATGCATGTGTGTGTGTGTGTGTTTCAGTCGTGTCCAACTCTTCATGACCCCATTTGGGTTTTTCTTGTCAAAGATACTATAATAGTTTGCCATCTCCTTCTCTAGCTCATTTCACAGATGAGGAAACTTGAGGCAAACAGGGTTAAGTGGCTTGCCCAGGGCCACACAACTAGGAAGTGTGAGGCCAGATTTGAACTCAGGAAGATGAATCTTCCTGATTTCAGGCCTAGCACTCTATCCACTGAGCTGCTTGAAACAGAGACATATAGAGCTTGAAGGGACCTTAAAATCATCTAACCAAACATTCTTATTTTCCCCTTGAAAAAACTAAGACCCAAAGGGATTAAAGTGATTTGCCTAAGAACACACAATTTTCTCCTTCCCTGGAGATATTTGTTCAGGTTTTATTAAGTTAATGAAAAAATACTTATTAAGGATTTGTTATAGGCCAATCACCATGCTAAGCACTAAGTATACAAATGCCACAAAGATAGACCCTACCCTCCAGAATCTTACAATAGAAGACAACACAAATAGGGTAGTCATGTCCATGAAGGGATACTTTGACTTTACAGGGCCATAGGGAACAATGGAAAAGATGACTTGTTCATGGTTCATGGTGCCAGACTGGACGTATTGGCAGAAAGAAAAAGAGTACACAAGCTACAGCAAGGTGGTTGTCTAGACTGGGGAAAAGATGGCCAGAGAGCAGGGAATCAAGTCAAGAACGGCAGCAGGGCTGTCCTGAAATGTGGTCCCTGAGAAAATGGTTTCCCAGAGGCAATCATTTTCATATGTATATGTGTGTGCATGTGTACATGTATGTATGCACACGTGTATGCATGTGTACATGCATGTATGCACATGTGTGTTCATGTTGTGTCTGTTTCCATATATACCTTCCCTTAAACAACAGCAAAATCAGTTAAGGAAATGAATCAACTATACCATGCAGAACATTCCATCATTATAGTCCTTCCTCTCTAAGGAAAGAAGAAAGATGCATTTCCTCACTTTTTCTCTGGGGCCAAGATGGGTCAATAACCAATGTGTCTGAGATAGCTTATTCATAATTCTATTTAGATTGATACCTAAGGAGGAGAATTAAATACCATTTTGAAGTACTTTTTAGTCTCAGAATTCTATTTTAATGTAGATAAGACACAAGAGAGCTACTACATAGACCAATGAATCATTGTCTTGGGATAAGAAAGTTCTCTGTTTTCTGTCTATTAGAAGTCTTCTGCAGTCACATTTTGGTTATCCAAGTAGCAGCATATTTGCTTCATGGATCAATTGATAAATGAAGCAGTATATTTAACCTTATGCCTAGAATTAAAAAAATTATAATATTCAATGTTTTACATATGTTAATTAAAATGTTAATTATTATTTTTGCCACCTATATTCTTAGATGTGTGTGTGTGTGTGTGTGTGTGTGTGTGTGTGTGTGTGTGTAATTTCCTGATCCTTTGGGAAAGGCTTTTCTTTGAATGATTATAGCCTTTTTGCAGCTCTGGAATTTTTTTTTTTAGTGAGCTTACACACCTGTAGTAATGCGTAAATGTTAGCAAAAAATTTACTGTGATCGCGTACCAAAGCATAAGCCAATACTGTATACAGTGTGCTTAATAACTATGGTCTCAGTAACAGAAACCAAAGTTGGAAGTGGTTAGTGAAAGAAAAAATAATTATTAATGCTGGCATCATTGATAAGAACACAGGGGTTTAGTTAGACCATATAAAGTCATTTTTTTCAAGATTGGTACTACATCTAGAACCAGGATTCTTAGTGCCTGAAAAAAGACTATAGTATGATATAGTATGGTATGATAGTATAATATGGTTTTAATATTTATAATATATTATTATACTATATGTAAAATTATATATAATATAATAATTATAAGATATAAATATATGTATATATTCATAATATATAATTATATATAAACTTCCCCCCAGCATTGTGATATATAATTATAATACATAACAATATATGGCATAATAAATATATAATGTACATTATATATTATAATATATACATATAATAATAGATGTGTATACACATTGCATATAATCATGTAATATAGTAATTGTGGTTCAATTAAACAATTATAATGTAGTGATCATGTTCATATTAATTACAATATTATTGTAATATATTTATTTTAATATGCTAATTATAGTTAATATAAAATATGCCTGTGTTTACACATTTAACACGATATGTAACATGGAGGAGATAAGAGACAGCAGGTTGTAGTGGCTCTTCAAAAGCTGGCTTTGTAGTCAAGAAGACGGGTTATGTTCAAGTCTGTTTCTGGTTATCTACTGACTATGTGACCCTAGAGAAGTCATTTAATCTTTTTTTTTAGGTTTGTCTTTTTTTTTTGGAGAGGGGAAGGCAAGGCAATTGGGGTTAAGTGACTCACCCAAGGTCACACAGCCAGTTAAGTATCAGGTGTCTAAGGCTGAATTTGAGCTCAGGTCCTCCTGACTTCAGGACCAGTGCTGTATTCACTGCACCACCTAGTACCCCATGTGACCCTCTAAGTCAGAGCACTCATTTCAATTAAGCATATGATATATTAAAAGTACTATACAATACTCTGGAGGTTGCTATGGGGTATAAGGCAGAGCTCCTGTCCTCTGGAACTTTGTAATTACATCCAGAGGAGTTCAGAAAATAAAGGGAGAAAAAGTCTATCGATTTTATGGTAGTTGCTGATCTTCATTGGTAGAGGGAGTTTCTTCACTAGGAGATGCCCCATACCAATGGAATCACAGGTTTAGCAAAAAAAAAATGTTAACACAGAAATCTAGAATTGGAAGGGATCTTAGAGATCATCTTATATACCCCTTTCATCATGTATGAACTTCATCAACAATATCCCCAACAAATGCTTATCCAACCTCTTCTTGGATACCTCCAGTGACAGAGTGCTCACTACCTAATAAGGCAGTCCATTTCATTTTTATAGAAATCTGATGTTCAGGAAACTCATGTTTATATATAAGATAGGACTATATGATCATAAATCTAGAACTGGAAAAGACCTTAGAAACCATTTAGACTGGTGTGCTCATTTCAAACTGAAGACATTGAGGGCAAGAGTAACTTTACCTATTGATCCTGGACATGGCAGACCATCAAATATGGGAAGACCATTATCATTGTTCCTCTCCCAAACACTCTCACCATATCCTTTATTCTTTATAATCAGCATTCTTCAAGCAGTTCTCGTTTGACATGGTTTTTATTGATTCTTATCACTTGTCTGCTAGGTATAAGCAGACAAGGAACAGTCTTGGGCCAGCACCCAGCATAGTGCCTTTCTTATAGTAGAAGCTCAACAGATATTAGATGAATAAATGAAAGCACATTCTTTCTCTTCCCCCCTTCATGGAAATGATGTAATAACATAAATACTGCAAGCATGTTTGTACTTATAGGTGCCTCACCCTCACACAGCCTTCATTCCAAATGCAGCTATTTGGCTGATAGCACTGCTCTGGACAAAACAAAGCTATGCCTGAAGCATTTTTAGTCTTGTAGCATTCCCTGTCTCCAATTTATCTATCCCCTCCCCCAAACATATACACACACATGCACAAACACATACACACAACACATATACAACACACACACAATTCTTTAAATTATACTTTGGTACCATTTTGAAACTAGCCCATTAACTCAGAGAGACTCTAGTATTAAGCATTCCAATGGCTTGTTTGGGAGAGTGATTTGAACCTTTACCAAACTCTGAACAGTCCTTTTAGAGCCTTACAAGTAAGTCATAAATGCCATAAGAGCAACTCCTTCCCCCCCCCCCCCCCCCCCACATCTATCTACACACAGGAGAGAGATTCCCTGTAATGAGATTCATGCTCAGAGGACACAATGAACACGCACTTCCTTGCTGGAAATATTTTATGAATTCTGCTTTGGTGTGGAAGCAGTGGGAGGGAGGTGAAAGGTGTCTAAACTTTTCTAAACCTCTTGACAAACTTGTTGGTGCTTTCAATGAAAGGGCAACCTGTAAAGAAATAATAATAATGGAATTTAGTGTTTGAACTAGCTACTCATTCCTCTGAAAGCAAAGGAAATCCTTATAAGCTCTGACAATAAAAACAGCCCTTGGCTTTTGTTCTATCCCTAACTTTCAGATATTCAAAGGATTTTACATATTTTTAATAATTTGATTTTATATTTTCTTAATATTATATTTATTATAATGTACTTCATTCAAAATTATATTATTAAAATATGCAAAATCTTCTGAGTGCCTCAGGGACAGAACAGAATAAAAAGCAAAGGCTGCTATTAATGTCAGAGTTTATTTACAAGGATGTACTTTGATTTCAAAAGGCAATGAGCAGCTAGTTCAAACATTGAATTCCATTTTTTATTATTTCTCTTTAAAACATCTAAGAGAAGTAGAGAAATTTGGTTTTTATTTTCCAACCCCATGAAGAATATCAATTAGAGAAACCAAGACATTGGTTGGTAAAAATAAAAAGTGAATGAAGGGTGAAGTTGGAAGTAGATACCAGGTTGCCAGCTCTTACTCTTTGAAAGCCTGCTCCTTCCTCAATGCTAAGAGGGACTAAATTCATAGAATCTTAGATTAAGACATAAAAAGGGTCTTAGAGGCATCTAATCCCAACCCCTCATTTACAGATAGAAAATCTGAGGCCCAGAAATGTTAAGTGTTTTGCCTAATGCCATAAAAGTAGGTAGTAAGCAGCAAAAAAAGGAGAATGCTAGAGTCCTTTTGGGTCCCAGCCTCCCAATATTATAGAATGAACTTTAAAGAGATTTGAGTGGGGGCGGCTAGGTGGTGCAGCGAGTAAAGCGCTGGCCCTGGAGTCGGGAGTTCCGGCCTGAGACACTTAACACCCACACAAAAATATTAGCTGTGTAACCTTGGGCAAGTTACTTAACCCCAATTGCCCTCCAAAAGGCAAAAAAAAAAAAAAAAAGAGAGAGAGAGAGATTTGAGTGTTATAAAAATTGTGGAGTTGAAACCCAGGTCCTCAGACTCCAAATTAATCAATCTTTCCCTGGAGCCATGCTGGTTGTTTAAAGGTTATCAAATAGCATCGTGTATGACTCAATTAAATTTATTTCAGCAAATATTATAAAGTGCCTACCATGCACAAGCTATTGCCCTCGGGGCTGGGGATACAAAGATTGATGCAGTGTCTGCCCTCAAGTAGCTTATGTTCCACTGGAGGAGGACTTTTGTAGAAGGGAATTTTGTAGGTTGCCACAGACAGCCCTGAGTTGTCCAAGTCCAAGAAGGCATTCCTGATGTTTTTTTTTCCCCTTCTCTAATTCCTTTTTCTCATGCTGTCTACCCTGCACCATTAACTCCTTATAGTATACTGGTTTAGTCCTTAGTGATTTTCAGGTGTTTATATCTTGACACCTAGAGTACATATCTATGTACACTTCTCTCAGTCACCCAATATAGTGAGAATGGCCTCTTTTCTGTTCCTTGTACTAGATGTTTCATCTGTCAACCCTAAGCATTTTCAGAGACTATTCCCAATGCCTGAACTTTTCTTCCTTACCTCCACCTTCTGGTTCCCCTGACTTCCTTCAAGTCTTTGCTATGGCCCCACCTTCTACAAGAAGCTTTTCCTAATCCCGTTAATTCTTGTGCTTTCCTCAATTGATTCATCTGCTTGTACATAGTTGATTGTATGTTGTCCCCCCATTAGATTCTGAGCTCCTCGAGAGCCAATACTGATTTTGTGGTTTACTTAGTTTAAGATTTCTTCTGGTTAGTGGCCCTGACTTACAATTATTTTTAGACCCATTGCACCTGGCACTGTTCTGTGTACATGTTGTTGTTGTTTTTCAGTCATTTCAGTTGTGTCTGACTCTTTGTGACCCCACTGGGGGGGAGGGTACCTTGGCAAAGGTACTGGAGTAGTTTGCCATTTCCTTTTCCAGCTCATCTTACAGATGAGAAAATTGAGGCAAATAGGGTTAAGTGACTTGCCCAGGGTCACGGAGCTAATGTCAGAGGCATATTTGAAAAAATATACATAGTAGGTATCCAGTAACTAACCCTTTGATTGTTGGACAAGTAATTTTTCTAAATTGGTCAAATTGCTCTGCACTGTTTTGAAATGTCAAGTATCATGCTGAAGTAAGATCACACATTGATGAAGGCAATTCAAATATATACTGATTATATGCCCGGTAATGTGTTAAGTACTAGGGACACAAAGAAAGGCAAAAAACGCAGTTCCTGAGGAAATAACATGCAAACAACTATGTACATTTGAGCTCTATATAGTATAAATAGAGGGTAATCTCCGAATGAAATCACTAGTGGGAGGGTGGGGGGGAAGGAAAACAGGAAGGCTTCCTGAAGAAACCTTTGGAATTTGAGCTGAGTCCTGGAGGCAGCCAGGGAACCTAGGAGGGAGGTGAAGAAAGAGAACTTTGCAGGCATGGGTGACAGCCAACATAAGGGCATAGAATTTGAAGATGGAGGGTCAAGTGTCACTAACAGCAAACAAGCTAATGTTTCTGAGTTATAGAGTGTGTGGAGGAGAGTGAAATCTAAGAATTCTGGAAAGGGAGGAAGGCGCCAGGTTGTAAAGGGCTTTACATGGCAAATAGAGGGTTTTATATTTGATCCTGGAAGTAATAGCAGCCACTGAAGTCTAGTGAGTGGTGTTGGGAGGGAGGAAGGTGTTGTTATGATAATAGATATCTGCCAGTATCATATTCTCCTCTGAAGGAAGGAGATGCTTCAATAGCCTTGGAAGGTCCCACTCAAATAGGTTAAAAGCCATTGGGGTCAACTTCTCCCCAAATGTTACTGATGACTCCATTTGACACAATCAGATGGTCACTTTTGCTGAATGGATCATAGGATCATAGATCAAGAGCTGAAACACACATTAGAACTTTGTCCAACTAGCCCATTCATTTTATAAATTAGGAAATTAAAGACCTGAAAGATTATGTGACTTGCTCATAGTCACTAAAGTGAGATCAGTGACAGTCATTGCTTGAATTCAAGTCCTCTGACCCCAAATCCAGTGACCCATTCACTGTATCATGATAGAAAGCTCAGTTAGAATTCCTTTGATCCAGTGAGATCTTCCACTTTATCGTGAAAAGTGACTAAGCGATTTGAAAAATATTGATTCTTTCTAAGTCATGCTGATTATTCTCCAGAGCCCAGTTATCTTAAATTTCACCTCAGCTTCACAGTTCTCACTTTATGTGAATTAGCTCAGTGTTTTTCAGTCACATTTCAAATTCCACTTGAGGAAGAAAAAGAAAGGATTCCTATCTACAGCGACCTTTTCTAGGAACTTGTCACCATCACCAGCTATTACTAGTGTCCTTTACCTGTCTTTCTATTAATGGAAAAGAGAAGTTCTTCAAGCATCAGAAAGTTTAAAAAAGGAGAAAAAATCTCTGAGAGCTACAGACACAGCAAATATAGGACTCCCAGAGAGATGACAGGCTTTACAGGATTCAGTCCTGGAAACAGCTTCTGAAATCTGAGAGAAGAAGGAAAAATCTATTTGGGTGACTAAGCAAGAAGTATAGAGAAGAGATATGATGGGACCCATTTCAGTAGTGTTCAGCAAGCTATGAACCAAGCCGAAGGAAAAGTGTCCTTACCTCTCAGTGCCGTGGGTATTTTGGGCAAATGATACAGAATAACATCTCTGTCCTTGGCACTTACATTTCCCAAAGGCTGAGTAGAGGAACAAGTATCCCACAATGCATTAGTCCAAGCCAAGAGCATAGCAGGGTCAGGAATTTAGTCTTCCATCCCTTGCATCTAACTGTTGTATGTTAGGGAAATACAACATTAGCCCAAGAGACTGACAGAAATGACATTCGATGTAATCTTCAATCAAGGGATTATCCCAGCATAAAAAAGAGGGGGACAGCATCTGGCATTACTTTGATTTCCTGGCCTTGGGCATGATGCTGACATTTGCTGAGGTAAGCTTGTGTTAGTTATCATTCCCACATCAACGTGTCCATGTAGTTGAAGGGACTCATTCTAGGCAAATTAGTGGGACTAAAGAGTTTCATGCAGACAATTATACTTGCCATAAGCCTTTTGGCCTGCTTCTAAGGCCTTTGGACCAATTTTGATACCACTAAAAGGTGGTACAGAGTTCCTCTGAAATCTGACTAATTTCCCCTCTTACAAATTTGTAACAGTCAACTCACCAAAGAACAAGTTGCCCTCAAGCAATACCCTAACATCTTTGACAGAAGCATAGATAGATTTAGTGCCAGGGAATGAACTGGCTTCCCAGTTTGTTTTGGTTTGGTTTGTTTTAACCTAGACCTGTGACTTCATCAATATAGGGAATTCCAAGTGAGTAAATCCCTCTAACTATGCAGATTTAGAGTCTTAAGAGAGTGGCTGAACCTCACAAAGGGAATGGGCTTTTCCCAGTGTCTCAAAGACACTATAAATCAGAAGTGTTAATTGAACCAGGTCTTTCTGACACCAGCACATGTCTTGTATGTACATAATTAAGGCCATATTGTTGACCCAGCTCTCCAGCCATGATTCCTTTCAGTATCTTTTCTCAACAACTAAATGGGAGTCTTCAATTGTTCCGGAAACCATTTAGCATCAGGATAAAGATAAGGCAACCCAAAAGACCAACTAACTAGATGCTGGAGGGTACATTCACCTCATCCTTCCTTAGGTTCTGAAGTGTTTTGCATCTCCCATCTTGCATTTTTTTGGCCTTTTGGAGGGCAATTGGGGTGAAGTAACTTGCCCAAGGTTACATGCTAGTTTTTTTGTGTGGGTGTTAAGTGTCTGAGGCTGGAACGGAACTCAGGTCCTCCTGACTCCAGGGCTGGTGTTCTATTCACTGTGCCACCTAGCCACGCCCCCCCATCTTGCATTTCTGAGCCTGGTTCAGGGAAGGGTTAGGAATGGGGGAATGGGTGTCTTTTATGTTGGTGGTGGTGGTGGTCCTTTGTCCTCGAAGAAGACCATTGACATCACAAAGGTGATGGCAATATAGAGCAAGAACGTGAAAATAACCTTGAATCATCTGAAGACTCTGTGAACTCAGGCAACATACCAAGATGCAAGTAAAATTAGGAAATGAACCAAGTTTGTTTTCCTTTTCCCCAGGCTCTCTTTTTAGTGCCTTTTTTCCTCCTAAGTGGCTTGGTTTCAGAGGCAAGAAGGGAAATCTACCCCTACCCCACCCCAAAATATCTCACCAACTATTTGCTTATGCCTAAATTCCCCAAATAGAACTGCACTCCTTTGGCTTAAAGCTTAGCTCTCTTGTATCAGGTAGGAGGTGGGACAAGATTATTTCCTGTGATAATCTTCCATCTTTCAAGATTTTATGGTGTTGATTCCCCATTTCAGAATTTAGAGTCTTCCTTCCAAAAAGCAAGCAAACAAAAAGTGCTTTTAGAAAAGGATCTGATAAATTCAATTATAATAAAACATAAATGATAAGAATAATAGATATGTTACCATCAAAAAAGTTATTTTTACAGTGGGAGAACAATCCTGATACCAATATTCTTATGGAAGGTATTTTGAATGGTTGCAAAATGTAAACTTTCTCACTCATGAAATCCCAATACATAGACAAGTAGATTATAAACCAGGTTAAGAGTGACTCCCTTCTTCCATCCTTTGAAGGCTCATTTCACCCAGAGGGGCTGCAAGGGCTGTCCCCTGATGACCCTTTTATTCCTAAGTGTTCACCTCACCTTTTTTTTAATATAGGAGAAAAAAATCTTGCCTATATATGGTAAGTTATGGTTATTTATACTAAGCCTATTTATATTATTTATGCTAAACCTAAAAATTCATAGGGTTATAAAATATAGAGCAAAACAGAACATTAGCTCTCTCAAGGCTTCCATCTAAGACTTTTACATCTGCATGGTAACAAATTGAACACACATTTATTATGTGCCTATCTTGTGCAAGAAACTATGGGGCAACTAGGTGGTGAGGTAGATAGAGGACCAGTCATAGAGTTAAAAGGACATGAGTTCAAATACAACCTCAGACACTTGACACTTACTAGCTGTGTAACCCTGGGCAAGTCACTTAACAGCAATTGCCTTGCCAAAAAAAAAGAAAAGAAATAAACTATGCTAGACCCCAGTTGACATAAGGCACAAGAAAAACAGTCCCTGGCCTCAAGAAGTTTACATCCCAACTGGATGGGAAAATATTATCCATACACAGTTGGGGAAATAAAATCCAAACACAAATAGGAATTCATAGGAAGTGAATAAGATGTAAGACTAAGAAAATTGGACAAGACAGAGAATGTTTTCATCTGGCAGGTTGGGGTGAATTAGCAGAGCTTAGCCTTAAAGAAAAAGAAGCATTTTCATTGGTATATGTGAAGAGGGAGTGTGTTCCAGAAGCAAGGATATGGGAGTGGAGTGGAGAGGATGGGGTGGGGGGGCGTGTAAGAGATCATCCTGTATAAAGGTCTGGATGCAGACAAGCGTAAAATAAGATTAACAAGCTATTTGACTAGACCAAAGAATGAATGAAGAAAATGATAAAAATCAGGCTGGAAGGGTATATTGGAGTTATACATAATAGATTATGGAGAACCTTAAATTTCAGGCAATAGAGTTTATATATTACCTGATAAATAAGACAACCATTGACTTATTCTTGAGAATTATGTTTTATTATCTTTCCCCTTAAGCCCTTGCCCCCAAATCTTATTACTATAGAGAGCAACACTTTCCATTCAGTTACTCAGACTCACAACATAGGTGTCATCCTCTGTTCCTTACTTTCTCTCACCCCACCCCATATCCTGTGATGTCACCTTGACAACATCTCTTTGGTATGCCTGTCTTCTCTCCTCTGGCACTTCCTCATCACCCTATTCCTGGACTATTGCAATAGCCTGCCAGGGGGCCTGCCTGCCTCAAATCTCTGCCCACTCCAATCCATCTTTCATTCAGCCACCAAAGCGATTTTCCTAAAGCACAGGTCCAACTATGTCACCCCAGACACACACTCAGTAAAATCCAGTACTCCCTCCAGGATCAAATACAAAATCTTCCATTTGTCATTCAAAATCTTTCATAAACTAGTCTCTTTTTACCTTTCCATTCTTCTTACACCATATTCCCACCAAGTGCTCTTCTATCCAACAACATTGGCCACCTTAATCTCTTGACTTTGGGTATTTTCTCTGACTGTCTTGCATGCCTGGAACATTCTCTTTCCTTATCTCTACCTACGGCCTTCCCTAGCTTCCTTTAAGTCTCAACTAAAATCCCTTATTTTAAGGAAAACCTTTCCCAACCTTTCTTAATTCTAGTGCCTTCCCTCTTTTAACCATTTTCTACCTATCCTGTATAAAGGTTTCCTGTACACATGCTTGTGCTCTCTATTAGATTGTAAGCTTCTTAAGGGCAGGGATTGTCTTTTGTCTCTTTTTGCCTTCACAGCACTTAGCACAGGGTCTGGTACATAGTAGGCTCTTAATAAATGTTCATTGACTAATTGATTTAATTTAGGTTATTGATATGGCCAGGCATATGAATTAGGAAGATTATTTTTAGTGACTATGTGAAGGACAGATTTTGAAAGACCTGGAGAGGGGAAAGAGTAGAAAGAATAGTCAGGAAGCTGTTTCAAAAGTTCAGGTAAAACTTGATAAGGCCCTGAACTAGGTGGAAATAGTGTAAATAGAGAAGCTGGAATGACTAAAAGAGATTTTATGGAGGTAGAATTCATGGGAATCTTTGAATCATTTTGTAAAAGGAGAGATTATCCAGTGCTGCCTGAATAGAAATCAAGTATCCCTAGGGAGTTAGCAGAATGGGGACAATTCCTCCTATTCCTTGGGATTTAGGGGAATTGAGAGGAGTGGCCAGCACTAGAGAAGGCAACGGCAGATTGCCATCTTTAGAGAAAAGTCAGGTTTTAGTTAGTGCTAGTAAATAAACAGAATGTAGAAGGGAGAGTTTGAGTCCAGAGGGAGTTCCTTCACAATGATTCAGAAGGCCAGAAGGCAAGGTGGAAAGAAGGCTCAGAACAAAGAGGCTAGGGACTGGGTGGAAGAGAGGACTGAGTTGGGTAGGGCAGAGAGGAGAGGGAGAGGAGGCAAAGGGAAGGGATTTTCGCCTAGGCAGAAGTCTGTTCTTAATGACAGGGATTACAAGAGCAGAAGGTTAGGATTTGTGAACTTTGGCAGAGCGACAAAGCTGAAGCTCGTAAAATCAATCTGTCCCAACATTCTAATTAGAATGTTGGGGTGAGGGTATATGCCTTTGCCTCTCCCAGGCAGAGCACCTGTCCACACGAGTACAGTGAGGAAGGACAGAGGATTATGGTGGCAGCCTGAAGAGGATTGGAAGTTGAAGGAGGTCTTTATTTAAAAGGAACTCAACACCATGGCCGAAGCCTTCTAGATCAACAGATGAGGAAACTGAGTCTGAGAGAAGCTGAGTGAGCTGTCTGTGGTCAAAAAGTTAGTAAGCTACTAATGTGGAAATATGTTTAATATGATCATACCTGTATAGCCTATATCAGATTACATGCCATCTTGGGAGGGGGAAGTGGGTGGGGGGAATTTAGAACTTAAAATCTTACAAAAGAAAATGTTGAAAACTAAAAATATATAAATTTTTTAAAACACAAAAAATAAAAACAAAGTCCCCATTACTATTTTAAAAAAAGATAATAAGCTTCAGAGGCAGGATTTGAACCCAGATCCTCTGACTCTAAATCCCAGATATGTAAACTGTTTCATTTTACAGCTAAGAAATTGATACTTAGATGAAGTGACTTGTCTGGGGGTCACAAAGTTAGTTAATAGTAGAACTGATATTATAGCTCCAAATTTCTGACTTGCTTTTTCCCCACTATGACCATACTTCTCTGTCCCAGTTTTCAAACTTGGTTCAATATCATCCATCATTCATTTCCAAATGGGGAGGATTGTCCTATATGGAGGATATGGGGCACTTTGAATTCCAAGCCCACAGTTGGAGCCCTCAGTTGGTTAGGAAGCCATTCAGCCACAGGATGAGGGAGATGCGGTTTTGCAGGCTGGATATGGCCCAGCCCCAAGGCACCAGTGCCTGATGGGAAGGATGACAATCTGGGCCAGTCATGCAGAAAGCAGGCACTCTTTCCTTCAGCTCAGATCAGGGCTGTTTCTAAAACCACCACAACTTTCCAGATGATTTATAGATCAGGGGCTGAAAAGGAGAAACCACCAGGAAACTATCATCTTGGGCCTGTTATCAGATCATGGAAAAAGTACAGCAAGAACTAAAGGGCTAAAAATATCCTTTCAAGATAGCCACCTACTCCCTGCTTACTTATGTCTGATTCTTCATGGCTCTGTATGGGTTTTTCTTGGCAAAGATATTAGAATGGTTTGCCATTTCTTTCTCCAGTGAATTAAGGCAAACAGAGGTTAACTGACTTTCCAAGGGTCACACACCCTCAGTGTCTGAGAGTCTGGATTTGAACTCAGGTCTTCCTGCCTCCAGGCTCAGAGTTCAACCCACTGAGCAACCTAACTGCCTCTCTCTCTCAGGACCCTGTGCTAACTATTGAACTAAAATTGGGAAGAAATTTAACCAGTTTTGAATGAGATCTTCCATTAAAAGTACCAGCATCTTATTTTAAGGATACAAATAGGGTGAAATGAGAGCAAAGACAGCCAATTATATGTGATAATTAAGAACATAAATCTTTGAAATTCACAGATAATGCCAACTATTATTTAATTAATGATAATAACTAACATTTAAATAGCACTTTAAAGTTTGCAAAGCACTTTACATATATTATCTTATTTGATACTCACAATAGCCCTGAGAGGTGGGTATTATTATTATTATCCCCATTCTACAGATAAGAAAACTGAGGGAAACACAGGTTAAAAGATGTTCCCAGAATCACCAGCTAATACTGACTCTCTATGCAACCTCGTTACCAATAATCTCTTCATTATTTATTTAAATAATATGTTGAAACCTCTTTGACTAAGAACTTTGAAATGCAGAACAGTTGTTGGTCTGCTTTAGTAGAGGGAGTTTCCTCCAAAGTAGTTTGAGATGAAATCAGAGGTTAAGACTGAAGACTCACAATAACAGTCTTCTATGTCTTTGCTATTGGTCTGACTCAATCAAGGACTTCTTGATAAATAGCCTTGGATGAGTCTCAAACTGGACTAATTTTGTAATGAATTCTGCTTTTTAGATATTTTAAAAATTATTATTATTTATAAAACCCCTAATGAAGAAAAAAAGAGTTGGAACCAAAGGTCCTAGACTCATCTCCTATTACCCATGTATCCATGAGCAAGCTCCTTAACATCTCTGGGCTCTCCACCAGGTATAAGATCTCTGAAGCCTCCTTGGCTGAAAATTCTACAACTCAATGATCCTCGGCCTGAAGCATTATGCTAGGTACTGGAAAGAGAAGGATGCAAAACAACAGCTCTTGATCTTAAGGAGCTTACAGTCTAGTGCTGTAAGGGAAAGCTCATATGCAATTAATTATAATACAAGCTTGAATCTGCTAAATACAAATTGAAAGCCATAAGAGGTTTGAAGAGAGGGACAGACAGAGAAAAAGACAAGAAAAGACAGAGAGAGAGACAGAGAGAGAGACAGAGAGAGACAGACAGACAGACAGACAGAGAGAGAGACAGAGAGAGAGAGAGAGAGACAGAGAGAGAGAGAGAGAGAGAGAGAGAGAGAGAGAGAGAGAGAGAGAGAGAGAGAGAGAGAGAGAGAGAGAGAGAGAGAGAGAGATCACTTCAAACTAAAAGTATCATGTAGCTCTCAAAAAGAAGGAACACTGGAACTGGGTCTTAAAGGAATGGAAGACTGTGTTCAGTAGAGAGAAGTGAGGAGAGTTCTCTCTGGACATGGGACAGTCAGAAGAGGACACAGTCAGTTAACAAGCATTTATTAAGTGCCTGTTGTATGTCACTACTATGTTGATCACTGGGGATACAGAGAAAAGCACAAGTTGAGCCCTGTCTCCAGGAGCTCACAGTCTCGTGGGAAACACAACATGCAAACTACTGCATGCAGCATAAATGTGTACATATACACATGCATGTATGTCTGTGTGCGTGCGTGTCTATAAATTAGAGATAATCAAGAAAGGAACGGTATTGGCATGAAGGAGCATCAGAATAGCTTTCTTATAGCAGGTAGCATTCTGGGACAATTGCTTGCTTTCTCCCAGTCTTCCTTATAGATGCTAACAAGAAATCAAAAGGATTAATTTGAGTTGCGATTCCTTGTTTGTCCTAAGGAAAGGTAAAAAAAAAGCAAGAATACACAAACTACAAACTAAATAATTAGCGCCGTGAATAATAAATTAATTCTATATAAAGATCAGGTCCTTTCTTTACAACAGGTGCCCTCTAGCAAAACTCAACTATATTATCAGGAGGCTGATGAACTTTGTTGTGACCTTTAGCTTGAAGGAGTTTTTCTCCCCTTTAGTGTCAGTAGGTGGTGGTGGTGGTGGGTTTGTTCACTTGTTTCAGTCATGCCCAAATCTTCGTGATCCCATCTGGGGCTTTCTTGGCAAAGACACTGGGGGTGATATTTAGAGCTAAAAGGAATCTTAGAGGTAATCTAATCCCCTCATTTTCCAGATGAGGAAGATGAAGGTTAAGTGACTTGCCCAAGTTCACCCAGGTAGTTAATGACAGAACAGGGATTTATTTGTACCCAGGTCTTCTAACTCCAGATCTAGTGGTCTTTCCACTGTACCATTCAACCTCTCCATTTTTATTTTAAAAGTTATATCCTAGGGGCGACTAGGTGCGGTGCAGTGAATAGAGCACCGGCCCTGGAGTCAGGAGGACCTGAGTTCAAATCCAACCTCAGACACTTATTACAAAAATTAGCCATGTGACCTTGGGCAAGTCATTTAACCCCAATTCCCCTCCAAAAGCAAAAATAAAAAGTTATATCCTAGAAAGATTGGATTTATAATGGAAAAGGGGACATACTTCAATATCACAATAAATCTGTGATTCAGAGGAATGAAGTATTCCATCTATCAGTATAGATCTCAACCCATTTGTGACTTCATCCTGGGAAATGCTAGTCAATATTCTCCCATGTCTTCCAAAGACAATTTAGAGTTTTCTTCACATTTAATGGAGGTATGGTTCCCTCCTCCCCCTCCAAAAAAACAAGCTCTATGTCAGAAATCATTTTATACCTAGTTTGGTACTAGAAATGGTTGATGGTAGCAGGGGAGGAGGGGAAGAGAGAAACCAAGTATTTCTTTGAAGGACAAAACTAGATTTGACAAGTGATTAAGCAGCTGAGAAGCAATTTTCTAATTAGGGAAATCAAGTATGGCATTAAATGCCAGCAAATATAATGTATATCTGCTTACAATATTTTTCTGCTTATGTTTGGTCTAACTGTTCAGACCATAAGGTAACTAAGGCACTACTTTTGACCCATTGGACACACATCCTTTCAAACCTACAAGTTAACAACAAATACCAAAATAGACAGTGGAGTGAAGGGGGACCTAATGATTTTCATGACAAATGTGTATACCTCTAGAAAAGAGAGAGGGAGAAGGCTAATTCTATGTCAGTCTTAAAAGTGATGGTTATTCCTGATGTCCTCTTCCCTTTAGAACCCCAACCCATTCCCTAGAAACCCAGTTCTTAAATGCTAGATGAAGGCGCCTGGTTGCAGTGTAGCACACAGGCCTGCCTTTTCCTGCCTTGCCTCCAGATCATATCATTTCCCTTTATTCATTCTAGGTAGAAGCCAGGCAAGCCTAGTCTAGCAAGTACTCTTTGTGCCTTCACATGCCTTTCACCCCTGGGAATCCCCATCTTCCAAGAATCAACTCATGTGCCATTTCCTTTTTAGGGAACCTTTTTTGAACCCTGGAGTTGTTGGTACCCTCTCCCTCTTTTTCACGTCTCTCTCTCTCTCTCACACACACACACACACACACACACACACCTCATTGCATGTAGTCTTCCAATAGGGTATAAGCTTCATTAAGACAGAGATTGTTATGTTTTGTTTTTATCTCCCTTGACTTGAACATTTTGTTATTGTTCAATCGTTTCAGTCGTATTGGATTCCTCATGACCTATTTTGAGTTTCCTTGGCAAAGATGATGGAATAGTTTGCCAGTTGCTTCTCCAGCTCATTTTATAGCTGAGGAAACTGAGGCAAACAGAGTTAAGTGATTTGCCCAGGGTCACACAGCTAGGAAGTGTCTGTGGCCATTTGAGCTCAGGGAGATAAGTCTTCCTGCCTCCAAGCCAAGTGCTATATCCTCTGTACCTTGTAACTGCCCACCAATGCTTAACAAAAGCTTCTTGGATTAGATTGGATTGAATCATCCTTTTTCTCCCTCTCCATGAAACATTTCCATTCCCTTAGGTATAAGGAAAGTTATATAATGAAAATAACCCACATCTACATATTAATGACTACCACACTGCATCCTCTGTGTGTGTATTTGTGTGATTATAATGAAGGCAATTAGTAAACTGTAAAACATTATATAAACATGAGCTGTAACTACTATTATGATGGATAGCCCACCATTATCCTCTAAAACATGACTGCTTGTTAACCCAATCGTACCTCTACTTGGTAGGATTTCAAGCAATATAGACAGAAGACAAGATATTAATGGACAAATGGACCTCCCTTATATTACTCCTACTCAGGGTGTTCTACTAACTCTGAGAAGAAAAATGCATAGTTATAACTCTTGGCCCCTTCCCTCCATCAGAAAATTCCACCAAACTAGAAAATGTGGCCACAAAGGATATGTGAAGTAAGATAATGGTAACTAGCAGGTAGGTATCAGCAGGACTAACCCTGGATGATATTATGGGCAAGGAAATTTGTCTTCTGTAACAGCAATGCTACTTGCAGCTGCTGTGGGGGCGATAGACCAATAACACCAGTACACAGGAGAGCTGCTAGCACAGGTTCTTTGGTCTGCTTTTCTAAAGGAAAAGCAACTCAAAAGGGGTCAACAATCTTACTTTAATCAACATATATATCATTTGCTTAGTTCAGGGGAAAATTCAGCACCCTGAACTTCAGAGAAGATAAAGATAGAAATTACAAGCAGAAATAATAGCATAAAGACCAACAGACAGGGATTCTGACTGTCTGACCAAATAATACATGTATCACAGATCAACAGACAGATCCAACTATCTAACGATTACATGCATACATGGTTACCAGAAATAGAAGCAGCAACATCTGAGTTTTCAAAGCTGAAGGGCTTCTCAATGGCTACCCAGAGTCTCTTCTGGCTACATCACATGAACACTCTTTCCTATGAGTGAGCCCTAAAGCAAAATGCTAACCTCAGAGTATATATATACTTCTTCAGGGTCAGAGGACATCACAACCCTTGTGACCCAGGCTCATGTGACTCAAACTCATGTGACTTAGGCTTCCATGTGATTTAAGCAGGTCACATGGGCCTATTAATTAACATCTTCCCATTAAGCAAAAAAATACATTAACAATACATCTTCCCACCTTCATTATCATTTCTGTTTAATTACCACACAAAATAATAATAATACATATCATTAAGTTTTATCTGATTGTGCCATTAGATTCTGTCAGTGTATGCTGAGGCCTTCATTATGCATTGCTCTCATAACATAGTAGTCTGCTCATGAGTAAAGAAGGGTAAAGAAAACACAAGTTGATAAATCGTCCATTTGAAAAGAAGCTAATGCTTTTAGTAGACTGAAAATGCAGTGAATCAGCAGTAAAATCTGACAGCTGGAAAAGCTAATAAGAACTTAGACTTCATTAATAGAATCCTAGTGTCTGAGTGTGGAGGTGGTAGTTATTTTACCCTGGTTATTTTTGTGACTTACCTGGTTATTTTACCATTTTACCCTGCCCTGGTCAGACCCCATTGCAATAGCATGTTCATTTCAGATTACCACATTTTAGGAGGAACATCAGTAAGCTGGCACATTCCCAGAGGAGGAAAAGCAGGAAAGTGAGAGCATTTTTGAAGCATATCTTACTGGAACCACTTGAAGTATCTGGGAATGTTACCTTGACAAAGGGAAAATTGAGCAGGATATGTTTGATATCTTCAAGTATTTGGAGGACTAATTTTTAGGAAAGTCATTCAGTTTGGTTTTTTTGGCTTCTAAAGGAGATAGCTAGGAGCTCAGAGTGTAAATTGCAGATAGACAGACTTGAGTTCAATATAAGGGTAAGATTCCTAACCCTCAGAACTATCCAGAAGTAGAATGAACTGCATTGAAAGGCCACAGAAAGAGTGTTAGACCTGGATTTGTTGGAATAGGTTCAGGTCCTACCTCTGATATTCATTGCCCATGGCACCATAGGAAAACTTGAGGCTCTGTTTCTTTATCTGCAAAATGAAAATAATAATTCTTTTAGTCATTGTTCAGTAGTATCTAACTCTTTGTGATGCCATCTGGGATTTTCTTGGCAAAGATACTGGAGTGGTTTGCCATTTCCTTCTCCAACTCATTTTACAGATAAGAAAACTGAGGCAAACAGGGTTAAGTGACTTGCAAAGTATAACACAGCTAGTCAGTATCTGAGACTGGATTTGAACTCAGGTCCTCCTGAATCCAGGCCCAGTGTGCCACCTAGATGCCCCTATTCTTTCGGTACCACCCTTATAAGTTTGTTATTAACAGAAAATCTAAGTTAGTATTTCAAAGAATCTGGCATCTCAGCAATTTGGTTATTTCTTCCATCAATGCAGGTTTTAACCCATCCATGCTATTTCATTCTGTGAGACTCATGTCTATGCTCTCCCGTGTCCTCCACATGGACTCTGGTACATTGTTTCAGTACTGATGGCTTAGAATGAGTATAAAGTACAATTGTTTTCTATTCTGATGAGAAACTCTGAGGGTCTTCCTGCCCAGACTGACATCTTTGGGATGGTAAATTGAGCCATCTTTTTGTCTCAATTCTTACTTAGCCTTTAGTCATTGAATAGGCATGACCTCAGACAAATTGAAACCTGGGAAACACCTTAATTTTAAAAGTCCTTTATCCTTGGGGCGGCTAGGTGGTGCAGTGAGTAAAGCTCCTGCCCCAGAGTCAGGAGGACCTGGGTTTGGATCCGGTCTCAGACGCTTAACACACACACACACAAACCTAGCCGTGTGACCTTGGACAAGTTACCTAACCCCAATTGCCCTCCAAAAGGCAAAAAAAAAAAGTCCTTTATCCTGAATCATTCTTCAATCATCTTGACCTTGATATGAAGCATAGCAACCTTGACCTTTGCCTTGCCACTGGACTCCAATGACTCTGGAGGAGAGATTGAGGCTGACAACTTTGCACAACTCTGGCTTACTCAAATCTAGTTCCCTCACAAGACAAAACATCATGTTCATGATGTCATTGGTCCATTCACTGGACAAACAATGACAACAACTACCTAACATGCTAGAGGTCTTCTTGGAGGTCTTTTTAGATTTCATAGTATTATGATTCCTTTAAAAACACACATGCAGTTAGTTCCATGTAAAAAAAATTTGCATCTTATCTGATGCCTATGATTTTTGTTTAGTGAAGGTATAGCTTCAAAGATTAAAGGATAATTGTCTTCAAGTATTTGAAAAGGAGCCACCGAGTGGACAGTAGATACCACAGTGCACAGAGCAATGATTTCAGGGTTAAAGAAACTAAGTTCAAATCTGGCCTCTGGTGTTTACTCCCTGTAAAACCTTGGTTAAGTCACTGTATCTCCCTGGGCCTCAGTTTTCTCCCCTGTAAAATTAGACGTTTGGTATAGGTGAACTCTGAAGTCCTTTCTAATTTTAGATCTATGGAGCCCATTCCTTGGTGTCATAGCAAATGAAAGAATGTATGTAAACTATTCTGCAATCCTTAAAGGATTATGTAAATATCAATTCCTGTTTTTAGGGAGCTCCCCCTTTTTTAGAGCTATTCCTATAAAAATCACATGCCCCCTCACTGAGGATCCTACAGAGGATTCTCAGGGTCTCAGGTATAGGGTAACCCAGATTTCTTCTGAAAAAAATATGATTCTATGACAGTTGGAGGGAATGTTTTACTTCTCCCCAAATGCTGGAAGAAATATGAATGATATGCTATGGAATATCATGGCATGGTGGATAGAGCACTGGACTTGGAGTAGAGAAGGCCTGAGTCAAATAAGGTAGTAGAAGAGATATGAGAGAGAAGTTATGGAATCTGGTGGTACAGTGGAAAGAATTCTGGGCTTGGAGTCAGGAAGACCTGAGTTCAAATCCCACCTCAGCCACTTAATAGCATGGTGACCCTGGACAATTCACTTATCCTCTGTCAGCCTCAGCTTCCTCATCTGTAAAATGGGAATAATAACAGCACCTACCTCGAAGGGTTGTGATGAGATGTTATTTGTAAAGCACTATATAAGTGCGGCTATTATTATCATTACAATTACTACCATTATCTCCCTCATGAACCTTAGATGACCTCTTGGATCCTTTATCATTTGCCATATTGAATAAGATCTGAGAAAAAATGAAGAAGTAGTTGTTTATATTCCCCTGAGGGAAAAACAAACAAGCAAACAAGCAAAAACTTCGCAAAAGTTGTCTGAATGTGAACAGATGATGGAGATACCTATTCCCTTACCACAAATTCATTCATTCCACTTTAGATCTGGTTCCTTGGAAACATTTCTCCTTTTTATTGCCACTAGATTTACATATCGTGAAAAATCCTACAGTTCAGTTGTCAAAGGGGCATTTTATAAAAACCCTTTTGGATGCATGGATGTAAATTTGCATTGGTAACTTCTCTACTGAGAATTGAAAAGCACAATTCCACAGTCAACCTGAAATATAAAAATCCATAACAAACGTGTCAAGTAGCCCAGGGACCTCAGGCATTAGAGGAAAGATATGACATAGGATCAGAGGCAGTTTTGAGACATCCCTTAGGTCTTCCTGCTTTGCTCATTCATAGCCTATGTCAATATTGGGAGGGGTTTGGGAGACCTTGAGGAGCCCACTGGACTGGTGGTTCCAGTATAGTGACCCCTGGTGGGAAAATGGAAAACTATATTGACTTGAAAGCATTCTTTTTTAACCTTAAGTAGAACATGAGCCTGTGTGACCAGCTACTTCTATTACAGCACCTTGAGTGTCCCTGGGATAACCACCAAGTGCACAGGTAGCCTGTACCACGGTCACATCTCGTCTGATCCTCACAATAACCCTGTGAACTAGGTACGACAAGTATTAGTATCCACATTTTATGGATGAGGAAAGTTAGTCTGAGAGAGGTTAAATGACTTGTGTCATGATCTCAAAGGTCAAAGGAAGGAATCAAACCCATATTTCTCATGGCTCCAAGCCCAGCATGCATCCTTCTAAACCATGGAACCTCTGTAATTAGACTTGCTGCCTTCTGCCTCCTAAGAATTCTGGAAGACTAAGCCAGATGTTCTCTGGAAAGCACTCTGCATTTCTTAACAGTAACAGGTCAGGCAAAGAGAAAGCATTTTTAAATCTTCACAAATTAAGTGCAATTCAGAATTTCTTGACAAATCAGTTACTATACTCCATATCATGGGCACATCTTTTTCTCCTCTCTTCCTCTTTCTCACCCTCCCCAACTCCCACTTTCAAACATCAATCAAATGGCTTATCCTGATCCATTTTCCCTTTCAGATAGAAAAGCAGAATCAAAACCTAATTAAGACAGCACTTCAAGTCTGTAGAGCTCTATTCATTCGCCCTCCAAACCATACCACCAAGTTAAGCTTCATTTGGTAACATAATATTGCCAACTGGGTGCAAATCATTATCAATTATTCAGGTTTGAGATGCTATAGAAATCCAAGAGAAAAAAATGCTCTAACCCCACAATTCCACACACTTGATACAACTGCTCAAGCTGGAATGGCTTTGATCCCCTTCAGAACAGAGGCTCAACATTAAAGAGAATCATCCCAACATTTCTCCTCATTAATTAACAGCTGCAGGCACTTGGAATCAGCTGTCAGGATGGCTTTTACATTCCCTTTGCTCCAGTGACTGGAGCAAGAGATTAGAATGAATAAAAATGAAATATCTCTGGAGGGCTACCTTCTTTGGTTTCTCACCACCCTGCAAAAAAGGACAGCATCTTCACTGGTTGCACATGGAACTTTAGGAATTCATGCTAAGGGTCAGGGTCAACAGAAGCAGAGAATTGTTGATATGTCAAGGAGAAGAGAAGAGAGGAGATCATATATTTGGAGCTGAAAGTTCATCTATTTAGTCAGGGGTCCATATAATGGTTTGTTATTTTAATATTTTAACCACTTTATCCCAATCTATTGGTTTCCAGTACAATCCTATATATTTTATTTTATTCATTTAAAAACATTTTTCTGAGAAGAAGTCTACAGGGGTCACTAAACTCCTAAAGGAGCCCATGTGGCCATGTTCTGGTAAATGTTTAACAGCCAACTTTCTGGGGGGAAATGTATACACAACACATTTTAAAGTTTAATCTGAATTATTAACATTTTCCCATTCCATCCATCCCATTCCCATTTTTTGTCTAGACAATCACCCAAACAATATATCAAGACTTGATTTGTAGCCTTTGTTGATTTTCAATTTGTTGATGCTGTTGTTGGAAATTTAAGTCAGCTCCTTGATTTGGTATTATCTAGCTTCATCATACCCCTGGGTCCAAAGCAAGAAAGGTTATACATGTTTGATTTAGGACAATGCCCTCATTTTATAAATAAGGAAACAGTCCCAGTGAGGCAAAGTCACTTGCCCATGGTCACTTAGGTAACAAGTAAGTGGCAGAGATGGGATTTGAACACACATTCTCTGATGACAAATTGGGAAGGATAAAGAGAAGAACCACCCTTATTACCCATTTCACACAATATCCACTTCAGGATCTAGGATTGGGCAACATTGAGGCTCATAAAATCTTCCACCTAAATCAAACAGCTCACTACCATGCATGGGGGAGGGCAGCAGAGAATGGGAATCATGCTCTAGGGAGAGATAGCTGGTGGTTAATAACAGTAATATTGGTTAAATAATTGAATTCTCCTTTGTATTCAACCTTCCTGTCTGATGGTTCAGGAGCTTTTTACAAACTTCCTGAAATGAAGCTGCCAATGAGTCAGAATATGAATCACCAGGGAAAGGAAATCCTTTCACTGAAGAAATGGGTGAAAACTAGTCTAGATTAAATAAATCTGTACTTTTATCACTTTCCTTTTATCCCTAATCCCAAATCTCCCTTAACCCCACTTTTCAGATTAAAAAAAAAAGGAAAAATATCAAGATGACTTCTTCCCATCTCTCCCATGTTCCTTCTGTCTTGTTTCCTTTATTCTCTGCCCAATCTTAGAGTTGACATTGTTGAGATGTCACAGAAATATCAATACAACATGACTACTCAAGTACTAGAGTACTTGAGTACTAGCTCAAAGTACTTTGCCCAGATATATTTTCTTTTTTTGCTTTTTTTCTGAAGGGTGGAAGGCAGGGCAATTGGGGTTAAGTGACTTGCTCAAGGTCACAGGGCTAGTACGTGTTAAGTGTCTGAGACCGAATTTGAACTCAGGTCCTCCTGACTCCAGAGCTTGTGCTCTATTCTCTGTACCACCTAGCTGCCCCCAGAAATATTTTCAATAGGGAGGCAGCTAGGTGGCCCACTGGGTAGGGCTTCAGGCTGCTAGTCAGGAAAATTCATCTTCCTGAGTTCAAACCTGATCTTAGACATAGCTCTGTGACCCTGAGCTAGTCACTTAACCCTGCCTATCCCAGTTTCCTCACCTGTAAAATGATCTGGAAATGGCAAACCACTCCAGTATCTTTGCCAACAAAACCCCAAATGGGGCATGAAGAGTTGGACACAACCAAAAAGGAAGAAGAAAAATGACTCAACAGCAACAAGTTTCTAGCAGAATGTGACAGGTCACAAAGTAAGAAACTGTAGTTAATGGAAAGGGAAGTTTACAAAACTTTTACTTGCAGGTCTGAGCAGATACCAGTGAGTAAGCAACAGAAGCTGGAAGAGGACAATTTGTCATCAAGATTAAATGGTAAACTCTTAACAGGGCAGAGGCCCTGTGTTTGGGAGAAATCAGCATTTAGACAAGTAAACATTAGGAAGATGCCTTCTGGTTGTTAAAAAGAGAAAAACAGTGAATAGCTTTGTTTAATCTCACACCGGAGTGTCTCTTTTCTTTCATTACCAGCAAGCAGGGAGACAGAAAACATTAAGGAACTGAGAAAAGAAATCTAAGGGACACATCAGTATGTTCAAAGGTAGCCTTGGATGGAGTAAGGGCTCCTAGACATACTACTTAGATTTCCTCAACTGGGGAATTTCCCTGTGGTTTGGAGTACAGACAGGGTGTGGCTGATGTAAGGAAGCATTGTCTGTGAGAAAGAGGGAGAGGGCAGAGGAGATTGTGAAAAGGCGTCTCTACCCTCAAAAAAAAGAAAGTAAAACTAAAACTTAAAGAGTTTTTTTTTAATTCTGACTCTTGATATTTCGTTCTAATTAGCCGACATCCATTCACGTATCTGTTCTGCAAGATAACAGAATGAAAAGTTATCTTTTCAAGTCAGTCTCAGAAAGGAAATTCTGACCCAGAAAGGCCCATTATCTCTAGGAACAAATAAAAACTCCTCTGATTTCTAAAAGTTCTTCATAACCTAACTCCCTCCTACCTTTCCAGACTTTTTACCCCTTTACTTTCCTTCCACATGATCCAATGATACTGGCCTTTCTTGCAGTCCCTCGGACTAAACACTGTATCTCCTAATTCTCTGCATTTTCACTGGCTGTTCCCCATCCCTGAAATTCTCTACCTTCTTATCTCTGCCTCCTGGCTTCCTTCAGGTCTCAGCTAAAATTCCACCTGTTCTCAATTCTCCTTAATGCTAGTGACTTCCTTTGGTTGATCACTCAGGTATATCTTGCAGGGATCTTGTTTGAATGTAAGTTGTTGACTTTTTATCTCCCCATAGGACTGTGAGCTTCTTAAGAGTTGGAGCTGGTTTTCCCTTAGTTTCTCTTAGCACTGTACCTGGTACATAGTAGGTGCTTTTTAAGTGTCTGTTGACTTGACAGAAAATATATTCATGAAGTTAGCCCATGAGTCCACTGATATCATGGTGGGTGTCTCTTGCCCCACTGGATATAGGCAGGAGATAGTTTCTACCAATTTCTGTCAGAAGCACAAAGATAATTCAGGGGTAACCTGGGTGTATTTACTTTAGGGGGAAAAATACACTGTGAGTGACAAAATAAATAAGGGGTTTTTTTTAAAGGTAAAAGAAACATAGACTTCCTTCTATTAGTTATAGCTACCTAGCCAAAAGAAACCAGTACAAGATTCTCATGATAATAATAATAAAACTTGTTCTGATGGGTCCCAGCACCTTTCAACCATGTCAGTTCCACTTTATCCTTGTTGTAAGGAGAGAACTTTGCAGACCTTAATGTACTACATCCATTTGTGACAGAACTACTGTATATCAATCAGTATTTCTCCAAAATGTGGATTAAGCCCACACTTCCTCTTTTCCTCCTGGGACTCAGATTCGGTAAAAAGAGATATAGGGGGCCTGCAGGTGTTTGCCTTTTTGAGAGCAATTTCTTCCCTCTATGCCCCTCCCTGCCCATGGAATAGCCCCAGGCTTCTTCTACTTCTCTCTGGCAACATTGATTAGTTTTCCCAGAAAAGAAACAAAGCTGTCCCCAGCGACCCGATTGTCTCCATCTTCCCTGATGCAGCTTCCCGGTCATCTAAGGGCATTAAAAGTTCTCAGCCACAAGAAGTTGGGGCCCCTCCTGATTGGTGAATTTTTGAAGACTGGATGAGTCACCCTTTCCTTCACCATATCCTGCCCTGATGACCAGACTCGTTTCCATATGGAGACAGGGGGATTGTCACATAATCCTTCAGTGATAGAACAAAGTAAGCCGCTTTCTGTTAACTATTCAGTAACTTGTGAGTGCTTCATTTTGTCCCAACCAAAACTAAGAGAATCCTGGCATTAGAGATGCCGTCAACAACATATGATTTATTGTAATGCACGGACACATTTTCTGAGAACCTTCTACATTCAGCGCACTGTGCTAGTAGCTATAAAATATACAACAATGAATAATCCAATTCACTTCAATTCAGCTTAATGAGCATTTATTAAGGTTAATATCAGTCACTGTGCTACATGCTAGGAAAAAAAATGATTAAAACAAATTTTTAAAAACCCTGAATCAAAAAAAAAAAAAGACCAAAACAAAAGCCCTCTAAATTTCTGCCTTCAAGAAGCTTACATTCAATGGAGAAAACATGTACTCAAGTAATTATTACAGAACCAGTAAAGGCATCTGGTTTGATATAGCACTTAAGTAAGATTTATCTATTAAGAGTTAATTGGAGGCTTTGGAGAGAGACATTTTAAATACTCTCAGAATAAAGAAATGTTGGGTTATGCATAGAGAAATGGCCTCAAACCACAAAGTCCTGTTTTCAAGTCTTGCCTCTGACAAATACTATACCCTGAATTCAAGGCTTTATTAAGGTGAATCTCCAAACATATAAATTGCAGAGAAGGTGCAGAATGGCATTGGTAGGGCCAGCTCCAAATACCAGCAAAGTCACACTCTCACTCTCTTTTAAGAATAAGACATAGTCTGTCCTCAATAATCTAGTAAGGGGCAGACAGGTAATTTTAATGGAAGACACAAGGTGATAGTGTTGTACATGACCTCATTCTGGTTTCCCTGCTCCCTTCCCCTCCCCCAACAAGCTCTCCTTCACAGAAGTAAGCAAACTTCAAGGTTTAGCCCCACCTAGGGAAACTCCCGGAAACTACCCAAAAATCAAAATGTGTACGGACCAATCACAGATTTTAGTCTCTGCAAGTTCCTGCTTATGTAATCCCTAACCATTGGTCTAGTGGCTTGCCTTTAAAAGCTGGAGCTGTTAGATTTGGGGTAGGGCCCTGAGCAGTCACCTGGAGCCAACAAAGAGTCCACTTCTAAATTGTTACTTGGGTCTTGCTCATGTTTCAAGTACAACAATAATAAGTGCCATTCTGTACAAATAGTGACTGGGGGTTCAGAAGAAGGAGTGTGGGCATATGGTTAGGAAGATCACAAATATTTCATGAAGGAATTGGCATTTCAGCTGGGCCTTGAAGGATGAGAAGGATACTGATGGGTGGAAATATGGACCACAGCATTCCAAGCAGAGAAAACTGAAGTGAGCAATGAGGAAAGCCCTGGGCAGGTTCAAAGAACACCATTCATTCCCATTTTGTTGAGGCATAATGGAGTTTTTGAAAATAAGGTCAGAACAAGGCAGGTTGTAGCTAGAGAATAGAGAACTTTTTTTATATCAGATCAAAGAATCTGGACTCATGAAAAATGAAGGTAGGGACTAAACTTGCACTAATCTTTAAAGTGTAGAAATGGAGGGGAATGTGGGCATGTGTGTGTCACAGGGGGGAGAATTATCTGATGTCACATATCCCCAGATAATTAAAGTTTGACAAAATTGTCAACTAAATTGAAAGTATCTCACATGGACAAAATGCTAATACCTTCATCAGCTTTTAAGCCATGATATCTACAATAGAATGATACAGTACAAAAGAATTCTTGAACTAGGAAACATGAGATCTAGGCTCTAGTCATATCTCTACCACTAATGAGAGAGGCGGAGAGTGAGAGAGAGAGAGAGAGAGAGAGAGAGAGAGAGAGAGAGAGAGAGAGATTCATTCATTCATTTTTCTCACTTCAAAGACAGGGTGGCTGTTAGAGAATAGGATGGAAAGGTGGAGAGAAAAGTCACTTAGATGTTCTTTAAAGATTTATTTATTAAGAGAGACTCATTCATTCATTCATTTTTCTCACTTCAAAGATAATGCCATTAATCAGAAAACTTTGAAACTGTTCTAGTCTTGCCTATGCCTCCTCTTTTGTAGTGAAATATCCATTCAATCAACAAATAAGCATTTACTGTATTTAAGGCAGGATAACTGTTAGGGAATAGGCTGGGAAGGTGGGGGGAAAATTCACTTATATTTTCTCTTCCCTTATATACCCTCATTCCTATAAAAAAAAAAAACTGAAGACTACCTCTAAGCAATTTTAGACATCACAGCCGAGTACAAGAGTAAGTCTGCTCCTGATAAGAAAGTCTTCTGATAAGAAAGTCTTATTCTGATACCAAAAGAAAAGTCATTGCTATAAAGATGGTCACATATTATTTTCTTAATGGTAAAAATGACAAAATTTCCCAAATTTGCTCAATCCTTAAACAAAGAAAAATACAAAATAGCTATGAAGTCTTAAGAACTTCCCAGTTGTGATTCGGCATTAATGGTGGCAAAATGGTGGGGAGGGACTGATGGTTCCCAAAGTAATGCAATTTTTAGACTTTTTGTAGATATGAATACAACTGTGGGTACTCTAAATGTGAGAACCTTGTTCAGTGTCCAATAGACAGTTAGGTAAACCCATTGTGGTAAACTGAAGAAGAGCCTTGGTCAAGAATTGTATGAAACATATGGACCTGGATGGTTTATGATCTATGCTGTAGGCTATACAATAATAACACTACAGATTCATTTTAGTATTTGAGCATTATACTCTACATAATAAAGGATGATACATTGGTATGAGAGGTAGACAGAATATAAATCAGTGATTTCATCGAAACTTTGACAACTAATATTCTTGGAGAGAGCTCTCTTCTAGGGAAATAGAGAAATTAAATGATTTTTTCATGGTAACACAGTTACTCAGAGGCAAGACTTGAACCCATCTTTCTGATGCCAGATCTAATACTCTATCATTCTGCCACACTGCCTCTGGCAATTAAAAAAATCCATCTGTTCCAGAGGGTTAGAGCACATCAAGTCCCCTAGAACTTTAAGAAAATGTGAGATTAGCAGGGTTTTAAGATGATCTTTACTCTCCCCAGCTAGTGGTGGTTGCTTTAGAAACTAATTATTCAAGAGCCAAGTTAATAAATGCCAGAACTTATATAGCCAACTCCCTGCAGAAGACATAAAATAAAATTGCTCTCCACAGTGGTGATGGTAACAATTTGGGAAATCTCAATTCCTAGTTTCCAACAGTGAAGTTCTCATCTTTCTCTTTCAAAAATGTTAAACTCAAAAGAAACAAGTTATGATCTAAATCCTCTTGGTAAAGGAAGAAACCAGAGCTTTGTCTTCTGTCCTTGAGAGACACCATGACTAGTGAAAAGAGCACTGAAGCTGGAATAAAGAGAGATTTGGTATCCAAAGTGATCTCAGGCACTAGGCGTATGACTCCAACAAGAGACTTCTCTGAGAGCCTCAAACTTCATTGACAAAATGGTGATATGAATGTCTGCTCTACCTGTCTCATGGGGTTGTTTGGAGGAAAGGACTTTGGTAATGCTATAAAACACTCCAAAAATGTAGATTAGTATTATTCCTTGCACCAAATTTCCCTTCACTCAGGTTTTGACTACCAAAGTCAAAAAGAGAATTAAGTGATTTTCAATGTAATTGTGACCCAATTGAGAAAAACATCTGGATAACTGTTCCATTTTTCATCTTTACTTTGACCAGGGAACTCTGACCCTTATGGGCAAACTTACATTTCAAAGCAAAAGAAAGGATACAGAGAGAGAGAGAGAGAGAGAGAGAGAGAGAGAGAGAGAGAGAGAGAGAGAGAGAGAGAGAGAGAGAGAGAGAGAGAGAGAGAAAGAAAAAGAAAAAGAAGAAGAAGAAGAAGAATAAGAAGAAGAAGAAGAAGAAGAAGAAGAAGAAGAAGAAAGGAGCATTTATTAAGCACTTACTTTGTACAAAGTACTATGTCTCACCACGGGGGATACAAATAGAAAAGCAAGACAGTCCCTCTCTCAAAAAAGCTTATATTGTATTGGGAAAGAGGGTGACAGACACAACACATGTAGGAGGTTTTAATTACAAATCAAATGGAAAAACCCAGTGGTACTAAGTATACAGTAGCAAAGGAAATGGTAATGCATCTTTTTAAATGTTATTTCCATTGACAAAACCATATCTATTTCTGATGTTGAGCCATTTGACTTTGTAGCTATGACTGCTGAGAAGGCAGGGGCTGCAACCCTGCAGACTCAGTTTCCAGGTCACATCTCCACAAGAGCTGCCTACCTGGGTGATGGCAGCAGGGGTTGGGATGGAAAAGGTGCTGCTGATCTTGGGGGGGGGGGGGGTGAAAAACTACTGTTCCCAGCACTCCCCTTGGATTCTAAAGAGTGAATCTTCTTCAGAACCAGGTATGGGCAGTGATGTTCTTGCTGACATTGATCTAGAGCATCTTTGTATAGGCATAGTCCTAATTTTCCCATAGGAAACACATGCTGAGGTTGAGGTGCAGAAAAAAATAGATGAGCAACCACAAGATCAGTCAGAGAGTTTTTGAAGATCAGAACAATGTGGTAGAACAGGACATGCACTCTGGAGTAGGGGTGGGGGTGAAGAGAAGTGGTGAGGACAAGAGTGATTGATTGGTCCTTGTGTGGAGCTCTTGCCACATCCTGCACACTCAGCACATTGTGTTCAGACACCCGATGCCGCCATTCCTTTGAAATTGTATTTTAAACCATTGGCTCAGAGCAACTATGTAAAGTGCATTTTCATTCATTGCATTGTGCAGCAGGGTTGGGTGAAGGTCTGAAATGCAGCAATGTTACCTAGATTAGAATCCCAGAATCCCAGTTAGAAGAGACCTTGGAGGCTATCAAAAGTCCAATTCCATACTGCATGCAGGCATCCTTTCTAGTACAACCAGGCAGAGGGTCCCTGCAGGAAGGCAGTCCATTCTATTGTGGACCAGAATACTTTTTAGAAAGTTAGTCCTAGTATTGAGCCAAAATTTTTCTTTCCAAACTTCTGTCTAACCGTTGGTCCTAATTCCATCTTCTGGAACAACAAAATAAATCTAATTCCTCTGCCATAAGATAAATTTTCGAATATTTGATGGTAACTATGATGCCCCACTTAAGGCTTTTTTTTCTCCTGAGGCTAAACATTCTTTTGCTCTTTCAGCTACATCTCATATGACTAATTTGGAAATGTTACAGTTTGCCATTGTCCCTCTTAAGATTCAACTTCATTCCCTATTTAGAAATCTACATTGCCTTTGGAGTAAACCCCAGACTCCTTAGTCTTGCACTCAGGACCCTCCAGCCACATAGCCTGCTTTTCTAGTCTTATCTTACCACCCATTCCCTGCCCACCCCTTTTCTATTCTCCAACTTTTAAATACATTCTAAGCTTTTTTCCCTCTACACTAGTGCTCTAATTCTCTGCCTATGACTTCACACCTATCCATTAGAGGCAATTTGGGAGACACCTGTTTCATGAAGTTTTCCCAGTCCCCACAACTGGCAGTGATTTTTCCCTAATTTGATCCCATAGTTCCCTTCTGGGTTTATATATCCTAATATATATTATATTTATCTATGTACATGTTTTATCTCACTTCCTCACTTGTGAGCTGATTGAGAGTCAGGGCACTTATTTATCTTTGTAGCTCTCTTAGAACCTAGACTACTATACTGCACACACTAAGTGCTTAATGTTTGTAGGATTGATGGGTGAATGAATGAATGAATGAATGTCATTCAAACACTCAAGTGATTTTCGTTAAGGGCAGGTCTGACAATGTCATAAACCTGCCCCCTCCCCACTCAGTAAACTCCAGAGGCTCCCTGTCAATTCCAGAATTTAATATAAAAACCTGCTTGGCTTTCAAAGCTCCTCATAACCTATCTTTTCCCATCTTTCAATATTCCTGCACCTTATATTCCCCACCCCCCACCATGTACTCCCCCATCCAGTGACATTGGTCTCCTTGCTATTCCCAGAACAAAATACCCCATCTCTTGGTTCTGGGTATTTTCTTTAGCTTTTTCCCCAATGCCTAGAATTATTTCCCCCTACCCTCCTTATATTTACTTCCTGGTTTCCTTCAGGTCTCAGCTAAAACCCCACCTTCTATAGGAAGCCATTTCCAATCTCTCTTAATTCTAGTGTCTTCCCTTTGTTAATTATTTTCTACTAATCCTGATATAGTTTGTTTATACATACTTTTTAAATGTTGGCTCCCCTATTAGATTGTGAGTTACTCAAAAGCAGGGACTATTACCTTTCTATGTACCTCTAACACTTAGCATGGTGCCTGGCATATAGTGGGTGCTTAATAAATGCTTATTGACTGTCCTTCTGACCTTCTATTCAGTGAAACTGAATGAATGAATTTCCTACATTGTTAGTACACCATTCTCAAATTCCCTGCTTCTTGATCAACAAGATTATAATAGAAAATTAGGGTTAAAAAGAGATCAGAAAAGATAAATGTCTATGATCCACATATCTGTTATCTGATATTGCCATAAATCCCTAAACTCCCTGGCCTCTCTGAGCATAAATGCTATCTTGAACCATATGGTCTGTGACCTTATCATATAACAGACATGATCTCTCTGCCACTAAGACATATGTGACATATGTGAAGACGATAGCCTGGGAAGAGTATACAGTCCTTTGCCTCCCTCCAAAGACCATCCAACCTCAAGGCCATTTATTCTTACGAGTATTTCTAAGTTTGTAAATTTCCTTCTCTGGTTAGACCATCCAAAAGGACAAGCCATCTTCCTGTTTGTCAGCCTGACAAATATCATCTGATAACTTGGTGGAATGGAACTAACATGGTGAAATGGAAAGAATGTTCAGGATTAGCAAACACATTTTTTTTCCTTGAACTTCAGACCCTTCTGCTGCACAATCTGTAATAATTCTGTTTCATTTGTCCAGTTTGTAGCATATATGGTGTTGTCTAGCTCCCTCTGGTGTTGAGATGAAGTGCCCAAAATTTCACTTCTGATTTCTCTATAAAGACTCAGGAGAATTTAAAAGGGGGGTTCTGAATAAAGATTAAGAGTGTTCAAAATATAAAACTGTTCTGGAGACAAATTTCCATAGTTGAAATAACTCAATCTTCATTCCTTTATTGAGTTCATCTTTTATTAACACTTTTTTTGTTTGTTTCAAATCATTCACTCTTGCTTTAGATGTGCATGGTTTCTGACCCCTTCACAAGGGCTTTCCTTAACTTCCTATGTGTGTTTTTTGTGGAACAAAATTCCTGAAAAAGCTGGTTAAGAAAGACACGGCAACAAGTAAAAGACCTGTGTAATATATAGAGCAGACTGGGAATGTGAAATCAGGGACACAGCTTGTCACCTAGATAGATTAATTAGCATTTAAGATTAAGTTTTCCTGGGAAAGAGTTTAATGTTTCCAAGTCAGAACAGCCAATGGGAATCTAATTCATAGTCCATGGCCAAGTTTGGTTCAGCCTGTTCTTTTGCCTATAAATCACACCCTTCTGTTTTATTTAAACATGTGAAGGAAGCCACCAGAGGGAAAATACCTGTGCAACTGAGGTCTCTGACAAGGGTCTCCCTTTGATATCAAAGAGCCACAGTCTCCATCAAGAAAAGATAGCAACACAATTTTTAACAGCATTATGAAAAGTGGATCAAAAGGATTAGAAGTGGGCCAGCCCAGACAAATATCTGTTTCCCAGGGACTGGGGTGTGCTTGCTCTCAATGGAAGAACCGACCACACTGGCTAGAGAGAGAGAGCCTGGGATATCACCTAGAACTAAGAGGTGACCTTTGGAGCCCTCACCTTATATCTGGGAGCCCAGCACACATCCTGGACACAGTGATTAACTGTTCAGGCCAGGCCAGACTAATCCTTCTCAAATCTAGTCCTCCCTGTATGTCCTTCTTCTCCATGGCTTGTGTTTCTGAACCTAAATCCATCTGCAAAACTGAGATCAAGACAAAGACACACCTCCTCAGGGGTGCTGTGAAAATTCATTAAAGCTCTCAAAGTACTTTGAAGATGAAAGTCCCTATCAGGATTATGAGACAGGAGAAACCTCTTAAATAAGTAAATTTTACTTTTATGGTGTAACTGGCACTTTGCTGCCAAGGACACTGGAGGCAATGCCTGGCTTTTTACAGTGTGCCCTGGGAAATCAAGCCTACACTAAAAGATGATATGATATGTGCTACAGTTAGAAGGGTAGCTCTGACCTCAGTGGGGTTTGAATAGTGGTCAAAGGAAATCCAAATGATCCAAAATGATAATAATGATAATCTAGCCCATAAGGCAGGTTCATACTCACAGGTAAGTAGCACCAATCTGCCTTGGCAAAATAGTCTCCTCAGTATTATTGAATTACCATAGTCATCTCCTTACTGACCTCCAGTTTTTAGGGCCCTTTCCCCACCTCCAAACACATAGAGCAAGGCATAGTCAGGTTTCTTTGTTTTATTTTCTGGATACATGGTTGGTTGGTTAATTTGAGGTAGATAGGGCAAAAACAGAATTCCCAGCTTAGAAATCCCTCCACTTTTGGAACTAGTTTGCAATTTACAGGTTTAAAGATTTGCTTCAAGGTATTATGAGGCTTTTATTTTTCTTTTTTGAGGGCAATTAGGGTTAAGTAACTTGCCCAAGGTCACATAGCTAGTTTTTGTGTTGTGTCTGAGGCTGGATTTGAACTCAGGTCCTCCTGACTCCAGGGCCGGTGCTCTATTCACTGCACCACCTAGCCACCCCCAGCATTAAGAGGCTTTTCCATGATTATACAATTAGTATGTATCAGAGGCCGGGCTCAACCCCAAACCTGGCTGATGACAAGGTGAGCCACTAAACTTCTCATTGACAAATTCATTTTCCTAACTCTTATCAGGCTCCAAAACTTTTCCTTTGCTGTTTATTAGGTCAGATCCAACTCTCCCTCCACCCCAGTCTCTATATCAATTAGCCCTATTTTATCTATCAGGGCTTAATTCAGGACACACCATCAATTGGACCTAACTTATCTATCTTTCTCCCTAGCTTAAAGACATGACAGGGCATTTAAGCCAATTTCTTTGTATTTTTTCCCAGTATATCACATTCTATATCTGACATTTTTTCTTTGTTACTGCTGATCCTATACCTATATCTCTACACCAAATCCTTTGCTTCCTTCAAGATTCAGTTTCCATCTTGTCTTATCCATGAAGATTTCCATCACTGTTACATCCTACAAAGAAAGATTTTTTTTTACCCTAAATTTCTATCATTTTGTCTCCTTAATCTATAGGTTCCTTAAGGGGAGAGACCCTGTTGTATACCTGTTTATATGTTTATATATAAAAAAACACCCAGAACAGAGATGGAAAAAACAGGAGTTGACGATGAATCAATATTTATTGACCCAATTTAGTATATTGGAAAGTATTTTTATAGGCCTGGAACAATAAGACCCCTACATAATGTGAAAGGCCTCTATATAATAACACTCCACCTCCAGCTCCATCTGTTCAATTCCCTCCCCTGCTTTACTGCCATCCTTCCATGAAGTCTTCTATACACACCCCTGTCCTGCTGATATCATGACACCACCACCACCCCTTCAGTGACCCCACCTTGGGCAGCTGAGTGGTACAGTAGAGAGAACACTAGCCTTGGAGTCAGGAGGACCTGAATTCAAATCCAGCCTCAGACATTTGACACTTCCTAGCTGTATGACCCTGGGTAAATCACTTAGCCCCCATTGCCTCACATAACTAGCCAGACAGACAGACAGGCAGACAGGCAGGCAGGCAGGCAGATGGACGGACGGACGGAAGGATGGATGGGTGGGTGGGTGGATGGATGGATGGATGGATGAATGGATAAATGAATGGATAAATAAATAAAGTGATCTCTCCAACCTCATAATTTTTATTGCACTTTAATTGGCTCTGCTTTGCACTTACTTCATTCCTCCATGAATCATCATTGGGTAAAGCTCTTCCTCCCCAGCACATTGCAAGCTCCTTCAGAGTAGAACATGCATTCCAGATGCTTATACGTGGTAGATGTTTAATAACAGCTGAATTAAATTGAATATGAAGATATGTTATGAGAAGAGACGGTTTATGTAGCAACCATGAGAAGAAATCTTCAGAAAAGTAGTGTTTGTCATTTCTTTGGGTCCTTGTCCTGCTTCTGCCCAAAGCATCTGCCTATTCCTCATTCTCTAATAAACATTTTTCCATTTCACTGAAATAGTTTAATCGGATCATTCACAAAAATATTTGCTAAGGTTTTAAACTATGGACTGATAATAGTAACTGGTATTTGATAGAGTGCTTTAAAGTTTGCAAGGCACTTTATAAAATCATCACATTGAGGCAAGTGTCCCAAGTATGATCATTCTCATTTTACAAATGAAGAAATTGAGGCCCAGAGAGGTTCTTGTCCATGGACAAATTGCTAACAAGCATCAGAGACAAAATCTGAACCCAGATCTTCTGACTAAAAGCTCAGTATTTTATTCATTACACATTTCTCATTGACTTTGAAGAGAGCTAATTAGTTCTGACCTCCTTTCAAAATCCTTTGATAGTAGACTTTTACAGTTATAGGGGAAATTGGAAGCTCCATTTGTTACTGATGGCCTTAATGGACCATCTTTGCTCTATATTCATATCCTAGAAGCCCGCTAAAATGCTATAGAATAGGGGGAAATAAACTAGACTTGGAAGAGGAATTGAGTTCAAATCTCACCTCTGCTACTTACTACACATGTGACCTGGGGCAAATCACTTCACCTCTGGTCTACATTTTCTTCATCTATAAAATGAGGGTCTTGGACTAGATGACCTCCAAGGCCTCTTCCATTGCTGAATTTATGAGCCTATGTTTTATCTCTATAGAGTGAAAACTAGTTAATCGTAGCTCTGTCTTGGTCCTATTTAATTTAATACTAGGACCCTTAGAGATTGTTTAATACATCTCTTGCATGTAACAAATGAAAAGCTGTTATTGCCCCAAATCATACAAGTAGCTAAAAGCAGAACTAGGACTATTATCCAAAGTAATTGACTCTGAATCCAGTCTCAGCATCTTGAGACAGGGATTCCATTTTTTGCATCTTTATCACTAGCACCTAACTCGGTGCCTGACACATAAGTAGACACTTAATAAATGCTTGTTAATTGATTGCTTCAGTCAGAAGGGCAGAGGAAGTCATTATGAAATATTGAAATGACTATGGGTAAGTATTCTTACTCTAAGGCAGTATTTTCCCAATGACCCCAAAGACAGTGTTGTAAGTAAAATACAAGGTATGTCCTTTTCTTATATCAGAACATTTTTAATGCTCTCTCTTGTAATCCATGTAGATAAAAAGATTAAATATTCCATAAGTCCAGAGGGCAGAAACAAGATCAAGGAGTAAAAGTTAGAGAAAAGCACATTAAAGCACCGTATAAAAATGACTGTCCAGTAATTAGAAGTTCCCAACAATGAAATGGCCTGTCTTCTAGATTAGTGAGCTTCTACCAACAGGGGGCTTCGAGCTGAAGCTCAGTGACCCGATGGGGATGCTGTAATCATATTTGTGTATCAGGTAGGGAGTTGGACTCAGTAATCTGTAAGGTCCCTTCCCATGCTAAAGAATCAATTTAAATCTATTCTAAATCTCTGCACTCTAGGAATGCCCTTCTGGTATTTTTCCTCCCTAAGTTGCTTCTTCATGTCACGAAGGGCGTGATAGGTAAAGGATCTTTGAGATGCTTTTGTCCACCAGTTGCAATTTTAGTCACCTTTATCACAAGCATGTAACCAGAGGGCCACCAAAACTTTTGGTGTTTTGTATAGAATGAGAGTATGGACAATTTCTTATAGACAAATCAAAAAGTCTTCTCTAACTTTGGCGTCCAAATGGGCAAGCTCTCCACTGCCATTTGCTTCATTGCTTGAGATGAAACCGAATGACCCAAGCAGCAAAACTGACCTCCTTCCTGTTCTCTGTATGTGACATCCCATCTTTGCTCTTGGTACCTTTGGGTAAACTGTCCTTCATGACCAGACCAGAACTCACTCCTCCCTCTTCATGCAATCTCTAGCTTCCTTCAAAGCTCAGCCTAAAAACTGAGACAAACCTTCTTCCTCCCATGGCTAGTGCCCCCTAATTACTTGTATATTTTGCATTTAATTTTCTATATGTATAGAAAATTGAATGTAAACTTCTTAAGGACAGGAACTGCCTGTTTGTTTTCCTTTGTGGTCTCCAGCACCCAACACAGTGCCTGGTACATAGTGGGTGAACTCTTAATAAGTATTTGTTGGAGCAAATCGAATATAATTGAATGGGAAGTCAGTACTGAATATATATGGATCGCATGTTTCACTAAATTCTTACTCTTCTGTGGATTGTTTTATTCATGAATCTATGACAGAGCTCCACCTTGGAGAGAAAATGTGCACCTGTCAGATTTCAGGGTTGGGTGCTTGTTTAAATTGAGGGCAGGACTGGACACTAAAGAGAAAAGAGAGCCAAGAATCCATGAAAGTTTCCTTTGGCAGCAGAACTCCCCAAGTATTGCAGCTCAGAGAGCTTGACCTCCTTTACAACCAGTCAGATACTCCCCTCTAGTGGAGAAATGTATGCTGAGCCAAACCTTCCTCTCTAGGGACCCATGATCATTTTGAATGAAAAATCACAAGAAGCCTAGAATAACCCTGCACGTGCATGTACATCGAGCAGAGTTATACTTGCAACTTGACTTGGCAGCTTCAATTCTCTCAGGCCCCAGAAGTCCTATGTTTGTATTAAGCTATACAACTTCAGTGCTTCTTATTGCAACCTTATCCTCGGATTATATGCTGAAAACAGTCTTTTCCATATTCCTTCTTTCTCCCTTGTTTTTTTTTTCTCTCCTTTCGGTTGTAGGTTGTTTTATAGGCAAAGCACTAAGCTACCACCCCCCCCCCCAAAGTTTAATTTAGTGGAAAGAGCCATTCAACCTGAGTTGAGGTTTGTCTCTGCTCACTGTGTGATTTCTGGCCATGTATTTTAACTCTTCTGAGAGATTGACTTTTTTTTTTACTGATTAGAAATAATGATATTTGTACCTCTCCTTCAGAGTCCTATTCCATTGGGTTGTCTTTGCGTGGAAATGACCCTGAATTCTTAAAGACTGCCCACCCAAATGACGGCAGAAGAGGCCAGAAATTTCCAGGCTCTCCAAATTCTCCCAACCAGAGAGAGCACTGGCTTACAAATTGGAAAAGTTTCAATTATGGGCCCAGGAAAGGACTGTGTGTGACAACCAGTCTAGCTAAAGTCAGCTTTATCACCATCAGGGGATACTGGGTTTTTATTTGTTTGTTTGTTTGTTTGTTTTAGGTATAGCAACTCATGAAGACCATCCACTGAGGTTTTGGGGTGGGGGGTTGCTGGATGTGTACCTATACTCATGAAATCATAGATCCTTAAAGTACTAAAATAACATGTCTGCTGCCTCCTTCACAGAGTTGTAGAGAGCATCAAATAAAGTCATTTCTGTTAAGTGCTCTATATAGTAAATACAAGTTGTTTCCTCAGTGTATGATTCTTGTTTCCGTACTTCCACCCAAACTCAGCAGCCTACCAATTTCTTGTGTTCCAGTTCTGTAGACCAGATTCCAATTCAACAAACAAATATGAATTTCTCACCCATTTTCCTATTTGTAGTGCAGAGGTTTTCCTATATTTAATACGGAGGAAGAAAAAGGGAACAGAAGTCAATCATTGGTGCAAAACTTTAATTAAAGAAATTAATTTCAAGAAAATCTTACATCCTAGAGCAACCTCAAGGTATATAATCCTTCCCTTAGATCCTTACATAGAAAAGGCTCTGCTATATTTTATAATTTTCTTTTCTCTCACTGACTTAAGGTTTTAATCTGCTAATATTTATCCCAGCTGATTAAAAAACCCAGTGGGTTCAGCAAACTTGTTTGCTGATCCACATTCACTATTTTATATTTGCTCATCCATTATTTTTTAAAATCAATCTTCAAGGACTTGCTCAACATTAACTTTGCTATGAACCTTTCCCAAATTCCCACTCCACAAAGGACAGAAACAATATCTCTTTCCTCTGAGCTTCTGTATCCCTTTGTTTGTGCCTCTTATAAAAGTTTCGTTTCAAGCTTTATTCAAAAACTCAGATCTCCATAGTGCTTTAAAGTTTATAAAGCACTTTCTTTGAAAATACTTTGTAAAGTAGTGTGAATATTATTATTCCCATTTTACAGTTGAAAAACCTGAGACTTCAATAAATTGTAATTTGTCCATAGTTAAATAGGAAATATTTGAGCTAGGATTTAAATCTAGCTCTCCTGACCTGAAATCCTGCACACACTCTACTATACCAGGAAACATCATGGCTTTAGCGTATTTGTCATCTCCCCTACTACAATGTAAATTCTTTGAGAGCTTGGACATATGGGCCAGATTCTGCCTTTTTTATTTTCAGGTTCTCTCACAGCTAAGAGTTTGCATATAATAGACACACAATAATTAGTTTCAAAGTAAATTAATGGATGTCTTGCTTTTCTAATTGTATCCCTAATGCTTAGCTTTAATGCTTGGCCTATAGTAAATGCTTAATTTTTTTTCCCATTCATTTATTCACAAGCTTACTATACAGCACAGCATAATATTGTATAAGTTGTCAGGGATGACAATTGATTATGTTTAACTTTGTTTTTTTTTCTCTAATAAGAGAAGCTTCACTGGGTGATGTTGGGGGAGTATATCAGGAAATAACTAAAGTTAAAAATATGTGTCAATAAATGTTTCAAAATAAATGAAAACAAACCAATAAAAAATTTTTAAATTGAAAAAATATAAGCACCTTATTATACAGCCAAGTAACAATGGATAGATATGTTAGTTGATTAGAGTGTAAGGTCAGGAGTTAAGATCCTTTTGTGGACAAATCATCTTTGCCCTTTTCCACATGCTACCACACTCAAGAAAACAGATCAATTGATCTGTAGAGCAAGAAGGTAGAAGCTGTCACCAATATACCCAATGGATGCATTCTCTTGCCTCTCCCCCACCCCAACTAGATTGTAAGCTCGTTGGGGTCAGAGAGTCTAGTTTGCCTCCTTTTGTATCCCCAGCACTTGGTATGGTGTCTGACACATGGCAGGTGTTTAATAAATATTTATTGATTGATGAGATAGTGACCCTCTGAAGGTCACATAATAAACAAGTCATAGTCAGAACTACCATCACTCCAGAACATATGCTGTCTCATCTAATCTTTACAACAACCCTGAGAGGTAAATAATACAAGTATTATTCACATTTTACAGAGCTAATTACAAGGTGTGTTGGATAGCATAATGGTCTTGCAGGCAGAAAGATCTTGATTCAAATTCTGCCTCTTGACATTAGCTGTATAATAATGGACAAGTCACTTAACCTCTCTGATTGCCAGTATGTCTATAATATGGGGATAGTAGCATCTGCAACATCTACCTCACAGGACTGTTGTGAGAATCAAATGAGATCATATATTAAAACTCTGAAGTGTTTATAAATGGCAATTGTTTTTTTTTTTAATGAACACAAAACTGGTAAGTCACAGAGGGAATTCTCAAAATCTGTTATTCTCTGACTTCAGCCTAATTCCTCACAATCAGCAGGATTTATTGATTCTTTTTGTGAGTAAACTCCTGTAACTTGGTTATGTGTTATGCGCTTACATATTAAGCTCTTTGATAATGCATATTATTTCATTCTTTGTCTTTATGGGCTTAGCCCTTGCACAGTGCCTCTCACAGAGTAGATAATAAATATTTGTCAGTTAATTTATATTAAACATCAACCAAAACACCCTATCCCTGCTTCAGGAAGTGGAATAGAATCCATACTAAACCATACCATTTCATAAGAAATGGCTTGAAAGGAGCCTAAAGTTACAAGAGTCCATCAGCTCATTCATGGGACACTCTCCTGAGCTGACCCTCAAAGTTCATTTGAAGTGGATGCGGCCAGATAATGAGCATCTCCTGCTGCCTGAAGCCATTGGAAGAGACCAGAGCCAACCCAGGAGGTAGCAAGCTCATGTCTTCCCAAACTGATGCAGGCAATTCATTAGCCAAGGAATGGAAATCAAACCTCCATGCTCTTTCTCTAAGGAATGGCGATGACATAGCCCTGCCTTCTGGAATGTTCAGCCACAGGCTCTGAAGGAAGCTGTTGCCTGAGCACTAGGCCTATAGTTTGGAGCCAAATATCAGTGCAGTCTACTCGAGCCATTTTTGTGTTATTTTCCCTCAATCCTTCCTAATGAGCCCTCAAGGATCTTGGTTTGGATGACTTAGTGAAGGAAGAGATGCTCTGGCACCTAGTAGGGGATGGAAGTAACAGCTTGGATCTGGAGATGTGTCAATCCCCCCTGGGAGAGCTTGGGCAAGGAAAGAACCTCTTTATTTCTGTCCAAAGTCTCAGCATGTGGCTTTTGACAAAAGCATCAGTGATTTGAATTACATACTGGAAGTGCTTTTGCTAGATGGCAGAGCTTTGATGAATAGAAACTTACTTTTATTAAGAAATGCTTAATACAAACTTACCCTTATTAGGAAATGCAGTATGATCTGAAGGACAAAATATCATAGAAGTAAATAGCATATGGTCAGCGCCACATCCTACAGGAGGCCTTTCTTAATTAATCCCCATTCTCAGTTAGTGCTTACCTTGAAATTTCCTTCTATTTACACTGTACAAATTGTGTTAGTACTTGGCTGTAGAAGCTTACTCCCCACAATAGAATGTAAACTCTTTGATGGCCAAGACTATTTCCTTCCTAGCTTTTGTAACTTTAGAACTCAGTAAATGCTTATTGAATTGAATTTTTCTGGTAAGGAAACTGAAACATTTCTAGGTCACTACAGACAAAGGAAGGAAAGAAAATTCCCAGAAAAGTTGAGGGATTTGCATGAGAACAATAGCCTCGATTAACTTCCTGGGAGGTTGGGAGCAGAGATGATGGGAATGTGGGTGGAGGGAGGTACATACTGGCCTACTATTCTATCCAGTCTTAGTTAAATTCCTTATTCTTCAGCTGAGGTCTTAGAAGTACCCCAAGTCCTTGAAATTTAAATGTAGAGTACCCTGAATTTCACCAGGCTTCTTGGGAAGGAAATGACCTCATATGACTTTCCTGCCTGATTGCTTAGGGATGCTTGTAAGAGAGATTTCCAGACTCCCATGGGCTGTAAGTGACTCCTATTGGCACCCTGATTAAATTCAGTGTGCACCAAGTGTCTAGCCTTGAGGTCCAAGAAAGCTACTTGAAGGTCTGGGAAGCTAGAGGGAGCATTAGAGAAGCCACATTCATAATGTCTTGCAGCCTGGGGAGACCTGGGTTCTAATGAGCCTCTGCCATTTCAGGCCTTAGAGTTCTGGGCTTCAAGTCAGGAAAACCTCAGTTCAGATAGAGCCCCAAACACATACTTCTATGTGACTCTTTTAAGTCATTTAACTTCTATTTACCTTAGTTTCCTCAACTTTAAAATAGGGATAATAATAGTATCTATCTTCTATGCTTGTTGTGAAGATCAAATGTGATTAATGTAAAGTGCTTAGCATGCAGTAAGTTTTACATGTAGTAAGCACTCGATAAATGTGTCCTTCATTTATCAGAAAAGTTCTATAGATTGAAATGTCCCAAGAAATACAATAATGAATGAGCTCTTTAGATGGGAATGAGATGAAAGCTTGTTCAACCAACAGAAACCCCAATCTCACCCAAAGGGAAATTCTCTGAAGTTTCTAGGGAGGCAAGCTAGAAATCAGTGATGAGTTCAAGGGCCAACTTCCCCATGTCCAAAGTCTTTTTTTCTTTTCACTTTCTACCTTTCTTTCCTTGAAGAGAATCTAGAACCAGGCTTGTATAACAGTGACTCTTTCTACCCAAAGTTTCCATTATAGGGGCGGCTAAGTGGTGCAGTAAATAGAGCACCGGCCCTGGAGTCAGAAGGACCAGAGTTCAAATACGCCCTCAGACACTTAACACAAAACTATTGGGTGACCTTGGGCAAGTCACTAAGCCCCAATTGCCCTACTTTCCCCCCTCCAAAAAGCAAAAAGAAAAATCTAAAAAAATATATAATAAAACAATACATTTTAACAGTTTTTCTGCCATCATTGGAGATTAGTAGGTTTAGAAAATCACTAATATTAGTGTTACTAAAAATAAAAAGATCCCCTATTTCTGTTGTATAGTATATTTCTTACTATGTTGATTCTGACAATATCTCTACGAGGGAAGAGACATGTATCAAAATACTTATTTTATATATGAGACAACTAAGATTCAGGAAAGCTTAAATGATTCTCCTAGGATCATAAAGTGGGTAGTTATACAGATATTAACTCTCAGTTTTACTGCTTACCTAACTCTGACTTAATTCAAAATTGCATTTGACATTGCTAAGGAGGGCTGGCCTCCAGTTGTCAAATACTCTTAATTTATCTAATCCTGCTTCACCTCTGGCAGTTGCTCATTCATGTAATAGCAAAAGTGTCTATATCATATTTGGGCAAAGGACAGAGGTAGCTTACTCACAAATTAGTATTTCCCCTATCAAAAAGCACCATTTGTGTCCCCATAGCCCACACTCTCTTTCATTCTCCATCACCTCCCTGCCCCACCTCCACCAACCCCAACCACTGCAGCTTTTTCCTAATTGGGTATATGCTCCAATGGAGAAAACTCATGCTTGAGAGTCATACCGACATTTGTCAGAGAGATAGGAATGGAATTCTATACTATTATAGCAAGGTTTTCTTTCTTTTCTAATTAAATTTTATTTTCAGATCTGAATTTCTTCCCCCCCCACCCCCAGCAAGAAAAATAAAACCCCTTTTAGAAATATGTATAGTCAAGAAAAATAAGTTCCCAATGTGTGTGTGTGTGTGTGTGCATACACACATATATGGGTCTTAGTCTGTACTCTAAGTCTATCATCTCTCTATCAGGAGGTGGGTAACATTTCATCTTGAATTCTCTGGAATTATGATTGATCAGTATGTTTATCGGTCTGTTCCTAAGTTATTTAACTTTCTAATATTGCTGTAGTTATTTACATTGTTCTCCTAGATCTGCTCACTTCAGTCTCCATCAATTCATAGTAGGCTTCCCATGTTTCCCTGAAACTATTTCCTTCATCATTTCTTACAACACAATAGCATTCCATCACATACCTATACCATAATTTGTTCAGCTCTTCGCCAACTGATAGGTACCCCCTCAGTTTGCCACTACAAAGAGTTCCTATAAATATTTTTATACATATGGGTCCTTTTCCCCTTTCTTTGATCTCTTTGGGGCATAGAACTAGTAGTAGCATCGTTAGGTCAAAGGGTATGCACAGAACTATAGCAATACTTTCTTTAAAAAGGAAGGAAGGAAGGAAGGAAGGAAGAAAGAAAGAAAGAAAGAAAGAAAGAAAGAAAGAAAGAAAGAAAGAAAGAAAGAAAGAAAGAAAGAAAGAAAGAAAGAAAGAAAGAAAAAACAAAGAAAGAAAGAAAGGAACTTGCATACTTATGCCCAAAATATCAGTGTTCATATTCATTCCTTAAAGAGGGAAGTTAATTACTCATAAAAATTGAGATTTCCAGAACACTCCTAGTGAAACTCCTGGCCTTATTTCTTGAGCCAAATACTCATGCTATCTTGCTAAATGCAGATGTATCTAGAAGGATTAGTGTTCAAATAGAAGAATCACTAGTATAAAACCACACAAATATATGGGAATTTTAAATATGTATGTGTGCATGTATATGCATATATATGATACATCTACCTCATAATAAATGTATTTCCTCTGTGATCTAGTCACTTACCAGTAGTAATGAGTCACTGACATATTGTCATCTCTTAAGCCTTTGAGCTTATATTTAATTCAATTCTATAAAAAATTATTAATAATTAATTAATATGAATAATTATTAAGTTCCTAAAGCAGGGGGTAAGCAGGGGATCCCCTAATTTGCTAGACTGGAGAATTTTCCATGGAGCTGAGCCTGTGTATTTTATTTGACCCTTTTCTGAGTGTGCAATACAACTGCCAAGTATAGAGGAGAGGCTGTGTTGCCTGGGTGCTAGAGGTGACGTCAGAACACCCAAGTTCAGTCTCTACCTTTCATACAAACTCTTTACCTATCTGGGACAGGATATTTGCCTTCTCTGAACCTCAAATAACTCTCTGAAAACTTATCAGGGTCTCTGATGGTTAAGGAGTCTTCACACCACAATTGTCTCTGACTATTGATGACCAAGTATGGGCTCACAGAGGCTAGGAAGTCTGTCCATGAGTAAGAACAGTCCTTGTTCTCAAAGAGTTTACCATCTAGTAGATTGTTTACATGAGTAGAATATCTGTGGCAAGAAATAGAATGATTAGGTTAATGTGATTTTCTAAATACCTGATTTGCTAATAGAAAGACAACTTAAGCATTGAGGACCATAAAATTCAATATCAGAGTCAAGAAACCTTTACTGAGTATCTGCTATGTGCCGGGCACTTTACTAAGCACTGGAAATACAAAGTCATGAGAATGCCCTTTCCCTCAAGGAGCACACAGTCCCATCATTTCCAATAATCAATGTGAAAATGAAGTTATGGAGAGATGAAGTAAGAATGGATAAGAATAGAAACACTTTCCCATATGATGGTGTCTTTGTTCTTCTTGAACCTAGCACAGTATCTAGAATATAGTAGGTGCTTAATAAATGTTTGCTGATTTTTTTAAATGCTATTGGTAAAAGATTTAGGGATGGTGTCCTCTGACACATACTGCCTGGGGAATCCTGGGTAAATTACTTAACCTCTTAGTGCCCTTGGGAATTCTTTAAAACTAAGTAGCATAATAGTTGTCAATTGGCATTAGTAGAGAGAGTTTACTCACCAGGAGTTTCCCACATCAATAAAATTACACGTCAATCAATAAATTAGTAGACCAACAATCATTCATTAAGGTCCTAATCAAAAAGAAACCCTGAAAAAATCCAAAGTGAGTTATCTGCTAAGAAATATAATGGTTAATTTGTTTAATGATTGTAACTATCCTGGTTCATTTATACTTACCAGATCAGGGGAACACCGCAGAAAGAGATGCTTGACTTTCTTTCATTAAGGCATTTGATAAATTATTTCATGACATCACTGTGGAAAATATGGAGAAATGTGGACTAGTAAGCAGAGAAGAGGTTCACAGCTGTTTCCCTAATAGAATAATCAAAGGGGGAAAGGAGGAAAAATGGATCAGGTGGGTTCTCATGCCATACACAAGGGCTCTTTCAGCCTTGTTTGATCGACATTTTTATCAATGATTTGGGTACAAGTATAATGGAGTTCTATTGAATCTACATATTACATGAAGCAATAGATATAGTCAATAATTTTGGACATTACTGACACAGACTGATTTAATTTGATGCAATGGAAAACTATGTAACAATTAGAACCATGAATGTTTTGGTGGCATGTGTGGAATGTGATCTGGAGGTCTTGGGAAGGTTATAGAGATGATTCTCGTTCCGGTACAAGTTAGACTAAATTGTCTAGGATGTCCCTTCTATTTCCAGAATCCTGTAATTCCAGGAGTTCATTGTCCTGACCACCTAAGGTCAAAGAAGGCTCCACATTTCTGAAATACAGCAGGTGGCAGCACCACATCACAAGTCTTTTTCCTTGCAAGGAGCACAATGAAATAAAATTCCCATCTCTGTCAGGCAGGTAGCTGGTGTTTTCCATGGTTTGATTTGAGTTCCTGGACAGTGTATTTCTTCTTCTTCCTATTATTTTGTGACCCACAGAGGAGCAATAATACAGCTTGAAAGGTCAAACAGAGAATGCTTTAAAATGAGAGCAGGAAATGTTACTTCCATAAGTGATAATGTAGCTCTTGGTCTGTTTTAGAATGTTATCTTCTTCAAAGGAAAAGTCATTATTATATAAGAAGTGACAAGTATTTAAATGAATTTCTGCCAAAATAAGGTGCTTTCTTGAATTATTATATAGGTTTAGAGCTAGAAGCAGTCACAGAGGCAATCTAGCCCCAATACCTCATTTTATAGTGGAGGAAACTGAGACCCAGATTAAATGATTCAACCAAGGTTACATGTGTAGTAAATGATATGGCCTAGATTCCGATATAATTTGTGTGACTCCTAAGTTCAATGACAAATTTCAATTTTCTTTCCTCTGTATCATCAGTGAGTGTGTGTGTGTGTGTGTGTGTGTGTGTGTTTCAGGTTGGCCAAATGGTTGTACCAGAGAGAAAATTATTATTATAGCAGTAAGATTTCAATTAATGTTGGAAAGCAGCTTACATGACCAAGGGGCTGCTTTAGAAATTTCAACCTGCGGTTTTCAACTGAGAAAAAGACTTTTCCTCCCCAAATGGTGACTTTTTAGGACATTATTTATACATCTTTAACTTCCTACAGGATTGATACTCAATAGCTTTAAACTAAAAAGCAGTGATCCAAACAATTTGGAAACCTGAGCCTTCCCTCATGCTAAGAAAGAGAGAATTATTCTTGTCCACGTAAACAGGCTCATTTCAAAATCTTATCCAGTCTTCGTGCATAGGTATTGATAAGAGAAGCCTCAGCTTTGGCTCAGCCAAACTGATTGCAGGTAATGGTTTATCAAAAAGCTACAGCTTTTTTCTGTCCTGCAGCCAGCTATTCAGATATCTCCTATGATTGCTAGGTCAAGTGCCAGCCTTGCTATTTCCACACATGCCTTTTTTTCCTATCCCATGACTTGAAAGAGAGGGCAGACTAGAAAGAGCTAGGCTTTAAGAACCAGTATGTGGGAATTCCATCTTCAGCTTCCCTACTGGTTATTTCCTGAGTCTGTTTGTCAAATGGTAGCTGTCTATTCAGCTAATATTAAATCACCTAAAAGGAACAAATGGCTTCCTTCCTTATCTTTGTGAATCCTCTGCCCCTTATTAATTACCATTATCTTAATACCAACACTGGTTGAGGTATTATCCTCATCCCACCCCCTCAACACTCCCTCCACATACATTTGATTCTGTTCTTAAATCTTCAGTATGTAAAATGGATTATTGTAGCAGGTGTCCCTGAGTGGCATCTTGGAGCAGCAGGGAGGGTTGGGGAGGGTCTGGTTAGAGAGGATATTGGTTCTAAATGTTGGAAAGACTTTGATAGTGATGGTTGTGGGGATGAGGATAGGAATGGTGAAGAGGATGAGGATGAGGATGGGGAGGAAGAAGGGGAGGAGGATGGGGATGGGAATAGGAATGGAGATAAGGTTGATAATGAAGATGAGGATAGGAAGGCCTGAGGAGGAGAATGGTGATGGGAATGGGTTTGGGAATGGGGATGGGGATAGAAAGGACAATCGCTATCAGCTAGAAGGTTACGAGCAGCACACTGTAGTGGCAAGAAGTCAGGATTTGGTATCATAGTATCTAGAGTATTTCTAGAATCTGATTGTATCTCTAAATCATTTAGATCAAAAGGATGTTCTAGTCCAATTCCCTCATTTTATGGTTGAGGAAACTGAAACCTAAAGAGGCTTGGCTTTTAATTGGCTCTGCCTCTGTGTGACTTTATTCAAGTCACATCACTTCTCTGGGCCTCAGTTTCCTCATCTGCAAAATGAAGAGATTCGATTAGCTGATGTCTAAGGCCCCTTTGAGCTCTAGATCCTATGAAGCTGGGGAGCTAGGCTTAGAAGCAACTGTTGTAACTGCCTCCTGTAAATTCTTCCTTTGTAAAGAGACACAAAATGTTTGCTTGCTAAACTCCCTTGACTGTATCTGTAAATCTGTCCAATAACCTGCCTCAGACCTAAAGGGAGAATCACAGACCTATAGAATCTCTGCATTAGAAGGACTCAGTGTGAGACTTGTGAAGTAGGTCATGTGAGAGAACATCGCCGGCTTCACAGCTTTGCCTCAGGGCGAGCCTGAATAGAAATCTGAAAACATTTGTCTCTGCAGTTGCTTCCTTTTTCTTGTTTCTCTCTGGCCTCTCCTACACTTCTGATGCTCCTCTCCTCTGAAAGAAGCCACCGCTCACCTTTCTGTCTATTGCTTAGACCAGGTCTCTAGCTAGAAAACTCTTCTAGTCACACACACACACACACACACACACACACACACACACACATACTACCTACACAGCAATTATTTCTCAAAAAAACAGTCTGGAATTATGTTGATAATGATATATTTGGTGCCATAGTTAATAGAAAACTAGACTTGGAGTCAAGGAAACACTTCAAATCCTACCTTTGACACTTTCTAGCTGAGTGACCCTGGGCACTGTCACTTAAATTCCCTCAATATCAATTTCCTCTTCCGGAAAATGGGGATAATAGAAATTGCTATGCAGATCAGATGAGATAACTTCTGTAAAGTGCTTTGCAAACTTTAAAATGTTATATGAATGGTAGCTATTATAGTAATAATTGTTGTTCATGATGTTTCTGTTGTTACTCTCCCCAAGTGTTCACATTTTTATGTGTAATATAATCATACATGTATAGCCTATATCAGATTGCATATCCTCTTGGGGAGGGGAGAGGAAGGGGAAAAATTTAGAACTCAAAATCTTATAAAAGTGAATGTTGAAAACCAAGAATAGATTATTTTTTAAAAGATAACTAAAAAACAAGTATCCACATTTCAACAATGCATTAAACCAATCTAAGTAGTAGCCCACTTAAGTACTTAAACCTTTGCAATTTGATTCAATTCAATTAAACAAATATTTGCAAAACACTATTTAAGTACAAAGAATTCATTGGGGCAGCTTGGGATACAGACTGATGAGAGAGACAGAGAAAGAGATAGAGAGAGGTTCTGTTACCAGATTTTGCCACCTAATGGGTGAAGAATCTACAAATCACTATAAACAAGAGAAGGGAGAATTTTTTTTTAAAGAGGTCCAGCTAAAGTACTAAGTGAATTTTGAAGGAGAGTTTACTTTCAAGGGGCAGGGGTGAAAGTGAGGACAAAGTGGGGGTCATTAAAAGCTTCATGGAGAAAGTGGTACTCAAGTTAGATCTTGAAGGAAGGGAGAGATAGCCACAGATGAATATTTGGATAAAATTGGGGGGGGTCTGTTTCAGGTTGGGGTATGGTATCAGCAAAGATATTATGATAGGAAAGGGTAGGAAGAATAGGGGGATGGAAAATAGAAGAACTCTTCAGTTTGAATAGAAAGTAGAATAAATGAAGGGCTATGAGATAAAGGTCAGCAGGATTGGCTCCAGCTTGTGGAATGGATTGAATGCCTAATTCAGGAATTTAAGTTGAATTTAATAAGTACTAGGGAGCCACTGAGGCTTTTAGAGTACAGTAATATAATCGTAGCAGTGCATTTGGACACAATAAATAGGCTTCATGTAGGCGCTTCAAATTCAGTATATCCAAAACTCAAACTTCTCCCTAAACCCACCATTCATTCTATCTTGCCTATTTCTGCCATGGGCACTGCCATTCCTCCAGCCAGCTGGGACTGCAATTTCTAAGTCATTCTCAATTCTTCACTCCCACTCAACCACCATGCACTATTGCTTGCCAAGTCTTGTCAATGCTACCTCCTCCTCGTCTCTCACATCTCTCTCCTTCTGTCTCCTCATACCACAGCCACCTTCAGTCAGGCCTCATCACCTTCACCTCCAATAACCTCCTAATTGGTCTGCCAGCATCTAGCCTCTTTCTTTTCCAGTCCATCCTCCAGAGAGCTGCCAAATTGATATTCCAAAAGCACAGATCTTGACCATGTCATGTACTTACTCCAGAACTGTCATTATCTCCTTTTTGCCTCTAGGATAAAACACAAGTGTTCCACATTTAAACCCTTCCCAAACTAGCTTCAGTGTACTTTTTCAAGCTGCTTACATATTAATCCCCCTCACTTATGTTTTAGCCAGACTGCACTAATACATACAACCATGCCTTCATGCCTTTGCACAGGCTATCCCCTGTGCCTAGAATATTCCCTTTCCTCATGTCTGCTTCTTGGAACCCTGTGTCCCTTCACACCTCAGCTCAGGTGCAACATGAAAGGCCTTTTCTGATTCCTCTGGTCATAAGATGATCCAACCCCACAAATCACTCTGAAGTAACTTAGTGGTAAACATGTTGTATCGTCTTCCCCCACTGTCCCCTATAGAACATAAGCTCCGTAAGGGCAGTAATTGTCTCATTTTTGTATTTATACCCTGAGATTTTAGCCCATAACTTTGCATCCTACAATTTAGCTCCTCGGGGGCATGATTGTTTCACTACTGTCTTCACATGCCAGACCTAGCAGAATCTCTGACACCTAGCAAGTGCCAAATAAATGCTGCACTAGATCTCCTCTGGGGTTTCTTTCAGCCCTAGATAGTCTTATGACCTCTCTGGGTTCCATTTTCCCATCAGCAAAATGAGGAAACAGTATTTGTCATTGTATCATACTTGTAAATACCTTGAGGTAATTGCAGTAAAAAAAATAACATCTTTCACAAACAACAAGTAAAGGAGAATATTTGACTGGCTATATGATCCCAAAGAGAACTCTTAACAAAGATGGGACAAAATTGCCCTGGGGAGAAGTCTAGGAAAACTATTTTATCCATCATAACACTGTTAAGAATTCTGGACTGGAGGCACCTTAGCATAGTGAAGAGAACTGAACTAGAGTCCCGAAGACTTGGGTTCTGGTCCTACTTTTACTAACAATTTCTCCATCTACAAAATGAGAGGTTAGACAGATATTATCTCCTTGAAAAGTTGTCTGATTCTGTTTCTATTTAACTCCAGTACCTTTCCCAAAACAACCTTTCAGATGAGTCCAAAATTTAATAGGAGTAGCCTACAATAGAAGAATAAATTCTGTTTTCACATTCTATTGAGAGATCTCACCAGAAAGTTCAAAGGAACAAGGGTATAATGGAGTCACCTGGTACCAGCTACTGAGGGTCAAGTGTTACTTGGAAATTAGTGAATGCTGCAAATCAGGGTTTGGTTTATTGCTTTGTTGATTGCCTAGACTTAAGAAAATGATGGAAAAATGTTAATAATACATTAAATTTAAAAGTACATTTTGCATACATTTTTTCAATACAGCCAGTTATGAAACATTTACCAGCACACTTCTCCTAAAGCTGATCTCTAAAGTGAATTACAAATCTAAAATTTTCTTAATTTGGGCTGAATGACTATTTGTCTTTATTAGCACAGCCTCTGAAAGTAAAATGAGGGAATCTTACAGACCCTCTCTTTAATGGCAATTTATTCTGTAGATCAATAAAGAATTTGAAATCTCCTGGGTTCTCAATTCATGTGGTCGTTTCGGGAACAAATTGTTAATTGAACTCAATTTCTAACATTTGTATAACCAGGCCACATTGCTGATTAGAACTAAACAGTTTTCCTGTTCTTTTAACTCTAATCATTGTCTCAAACTGAACATTATATAATTGTAATGCCCAAGATTCGACCTGGAGAAGAACTGATAAAAGTATACCTCCCTCTCTTCTTTGTAAAGGTAGAGTACTTTGGTTGTGAAATATTGCCTATATTGTCAGTCATGACGGATGATTTGATGGGTTGATTGAACTTTTTTTTCTTATGTCTTTTTAAAATTTTTGTTATCTAGCGAGGATGGCTTTCTGGGTAGGGAAGAAAAAGGATAGATTCAGAAATAAAAGTGATATGGAAACAATAGGGATTAATACAAGAAATACAAAAATGAAAATCTTAATCTTCATTTTTTTTTACATCTTTCAGGGATCCTTTTTACAATGTTGGTGTTTGGACCAGCCTGTGGATTCATCCTGGGATCCTTCTGTACCAAAATTTATGTGGATGCTGTCTTCATTGATACAAGTAAGGAAAATGTCTTTCCTCTGAATTTCAAGTTCAAAGCCATTTTATCCATCTACAGAGACTTCTCCACATATGATAGTCATTGATCTCAAATGTGATCATTTGTATATTTCAAATTTTGTACGTTTCACCTTGAACCCATATATAAAATAAGAGAATTTCCAAAGTTCAGCCACATAGTCCCCTTCCTTTACTTTTGCTACAAAATGTCTGTCTCTTCTCCTCATGCCTTTTCAGAAGCAGCAACTAGATGTAAAATCAATAATCAGTTCTGCTTCTGTGATATGACTGTGTAATACATATTTGTAGATTTACATGTTACCCAGCATTGAGGACTTAACCATGATGAGCAATAATAGCACATTTTTATTGCCTTCTTCAACTCTTTGGGTGATTTAAAGATACTACTTCAGGGTTTTTGAAACTATTGCCTTTTTTCATTAAGGTCCTAGAATACACAGGAGAATTATTTGGGGGCAGGGGAAAACCCTAATGAATTCTTTCACACTGCAATCTCAGAAATGCTTTATCCTGGTGGTCTCACCCAAAGGGTAAAAGTTGATGCCTAAGGTGATTTCCAGATTTTAAATTCCTTTATTCTATGCTGAATGAGTGTTTCTTCTTCTTTCATCATTAGAATCTCTGAAAGCAAAATGAGAGATGCTTTTGCAGATGCTTTCTGCTAATGTCAATCTATCCTGCAGAAAAGATCAATAAAGAACTTGAAGACAACTGGGTTCTCAATTCTACCATCTTTCCAACAGTGCTAAATTGACTAATTCAACCAAAAAGTAGCAAACATGATTTTAAATCCAATCAAGTCACTCTCTGATTCATTCCATTAATCCTACTGCCATATTTACTTAGAGTTAATGATGTTCCAAATTTATGAGTTGAAAAAAGTCATGTTCGTCAATCCTTATTTATTTAAAGTTCACATATCTGCTATCAGATGATTTAACTAGGTTGTTTTCCAACAGGTGCCCAAAACATTTAACCCTAGTTACAGCTAATCAGAAAGAAAATAAATAATCAAAATTACAGCTAGCACCTTTATTAGTGATTATACAGTCAAAGCTAGAAGGAGCCTTACAGGTCATCTATAGAGTCCAACCTTTTCCATTTACAAACAAGATCCAATGAAGTTAAAGCCACAAATACACTAAGTAACAGATAATTTGGTTATTAATCCAAATTCATATCCTCTGACCTCCAAGACTACTTTCTACTGTTCCACAGGACCTCATAGGGAAAGACTATTTTTAAATATGTAAAACCATTCACACCACCTCAAAGGGAGCAATAGGGTAAGGGTAATGATGAAGACAAAAAAAATAACTAACCAAAGAGCAATGGGCAAATAAAGGACATTAAGAGAAGTCCCAAATAAAGGAAGAAACCCTTTTTGCCTCTTTAAACATAAATAATAACTCCACTGAATCAAAACCACAAAGTGGTAATGAATCCTAGAATCATAGACTTTAGAGACCATATGGTCCAAATTCCTCATTTAACAGATGGAGACACTGAGTCACAGAGAGTTTTTGTCTGTTTTTATATTATTTTGTCCCTGATCTAAAGCTACCCAACCAGTCAGTGGAGGAGCTAGGACTGAAATTCAGGTTTCCTAGCTCCCAGACTTGGTTTCATTAAATTACATTGCACCTCATTTCTAGTGTCTGCCTGAAGAAGGAATAAAACAAACCATTGGTTCCTGTGGCAATATATTTGCTTCTGGCTAATTCCCCAGTCTAAGACCTGAGTCTGCATCTGGGTTTTCAGCTTTATGGGTGTGACTAACAAAGGTTAGTTACCACTATATGCCAGTAGAGGGCAAAAGAAAATAATGTATCCTCAGGTATATCGTGGCATCCTTTGGGCTCCAGCAATTCATTTTCTTTGTGACTCACTACAAATCTGTTTTCTGCCTCCCAGTAAATGTTGGCTACATTTTTATGAGTTTTCTCAACTCCTGTTCTGGTGCCACCACACCCTTTGTTCTTAAGTCAAAGCTCTTCCTCAGGGGGTAGTCAACAGATACATTTCTTATAAGATGAAAAATATAAGGGTTATGGAACTGTAACTGCAAGATGAAATGTAGAGATTTATTTTATAGTATTTCCTTAGAAACAAGGCCTGCAGAGGGTGGAGTCATGTGAGGAAGATTTGGGGAATTAGGTGCTCCTGAATAGTTGTCTATACATTTTAGAAAATTATGCATTTGTTTTTATCACTACTAGAAGTATTGATACTAAATAATATAAATGGTATTATTGTGACAATAGACAATGATAATAATGATGTCATCACCATTCATTCTCTTGCGTTAAAAGCTATCTTGGCCTAACATATCTTCTTGAATTTGATTGGTCAGAAGGCTGCATTTTCCCCATCTTACCTTGGTGACCTCTCCCCTTCATCATGTCCATGCAGAATTGTTGTAATGTGTTCAACCTGGCCTGGCATATAAGGATGCATGAAATCGGCAGCTGGTACAAAATATGGTTGACTATTTGCTGAGTAAAAAAGGTCACTGAGATCATCTCCTCCCTTTCTTCCATTCCCAGGAGTGGCTACTGCTGCAGAATTTGCTTCTCTTGGATGAATTAATTTAGCAATCAGGATCTTGAACTTATCTCCCTTCCTCCTCCCCTTTTTTCCCTCCCCAAAATAAGTAAATATCAGTTTTCTAGTTAGGTTTGTAATCTACTTTTAAAAAATCTTATATCCCATAGCAAAAGTATTGCCAAGCTCATTAGACAAATAGGTATATGACCTAGCAGGAAAAAAAAATTACCGGGAGAGTTTTCTATATCATTCACACTCCAGTTCAATTTGATGACTAAATTCATCAATGAGAAAGCAAGGAAGCAAATGTTCCCAATTCACCTGCCATCTGCCCTTCTCACATAGACTCTCAAGTCTCCAGATTGGTTGTTTGGTTGATGGAGGTTAAATTGGATACGTTGCAGTTTCTAGTTTCATTTTGCTTTTTCAAGACCAAAAAACAGAAGCCTTATAGTCCTAGTAGGTGAATGAAAATGTCACACAAACCCATGGACAACAAAGCCAAGTCAATTAAATTTAATAAGCATTTATTAAGTGCCCACTATGCTGTGACGAACTAATGACAAAAATGGACAATCCACTCAGTCAAGGAGTGTATGTTCTATTAGGATGAACAACATATGTACAGCTAGATAAAAACAAAGTAATTTCTAAGTACAGGGTTGCTAACAAACTGGGGTGGAGGATCAGAAGAAGTTTTGTGTAGAACTGAGCCTCCTAGGGAGCTAGGGATTCCAAAAGGCAGAAGTGAGGATAAGAAGAATTACCTGAAAAGGGAACAACTTAGGCTAAGGCATGTATGCACTCAGTGGAATGTCATTCACAGGGAACAGCTAATAAGCAATCTGGGCTGGAACATATAATGTGTGAGGTAGAGTCATGTGACAACAGCCACAGTCGTGAAAGACAGGCTACAAGCAACTTGTGAAGAGACTTTTTTAATTTTGTTATTATTATTATATTTTATATTATTATTTCTACATTATATTTGTATATATTATACATTTTATAAATTATTATAAAGACAGAGTTTTTATTTTATTTTCTTTGTTGTTCAGTTGTGTCTGACCCTTTGTGACCCCATTCGGGGTTTTCTTGGCAAAGATACTAGAAAGGTTTGCCATTTCCTTCTTAAGCTGGCAATCAGGGTTAAGTGACTTGCCTAGGATCACACAGTTAGCAAATATCTGAAGTTGGTTTCAAACTCAGGTCCTCCTGACTCCAGGCCCAACGTTCTATCCAATTGTGCCACCTAGCTGCCTTTTTATTTTATCCGAGAGGCAATAAGGAGCCTCTGAAGCTTCTTGAGCAGAGGAGTTATATGATCAAAAAGACCTATGCTAAGAATATAATTTTCACAACTTTGTGACAGGTACATTGGAGTATCACAAGACTGGAAACAGGGAGGACAATTAGGCTTTTAGTTAGTCTCAGCAAGAACAAGGGTGGTGTCCACATGAGTAGAGAGGTTACAGATTCAAAAGCTGTTTTATATGTAGAATAAAAAATGGCAACTCATTACATATAGGTGGTGATTATAAGTGAAGAATCAAGGATAACTCTAAGGTTGGGAACCTTGAAGACTAGAAGGAGGGGCGTGCTCTCGAGAGAGAAATAAAGAATTTATGAAGGAGAATAGGTTTAGGGGAAAAGATAATGAGGCCTGTTCTGGACATTCTGAGTGAAGGGATGATGGGATAGCTACATAGGGATATCCATTAGGCAGTTGGCAATTAAGGACCAGGGCTCAGAGAGAGAGGAGGGCTGGTTTTACAATGGTGGGTGTTTTGTGCATATTTGCCAAGAAGAAGCCAAAAGATTTAGCTAATGGAGACAAAGCATCAGAGAGAAAGCATTCCAAATATGGAATAACTAGGAAAAGGAAACTTCCATCATGATAGAACCAAAGAAAGAAATAATAGATAAAATAGTAAAATGGGAAGGGACATAAGCAACAAACTTTTTCTAGAATGATAGCATAGGAAGGGGGCTCAGAGATCCTCTAGCTAAGCTTCTCTTTTGTATAGATGAGCAAACTACGGCCCACAGGGGTGAAATGATTTGTCCAAGGCTATACAAAGTGTCCTAAAAAGTCTTAGTGCCATTTTAAGCTATTAAAGTTTAAAAATATATTAAAACTCTGCTGAGATTTTCTGGGTCAACTTGTACAGGTAGTTAATGGATGGCTATACTGGTCCATGAAGTCAGCAGCCATGTATCATCTAAACCTCATGCTTCACTTGCCCCCCAGAACGGCAAGTAATTTACACACAGTGGGTGCTTAATAAATGTCTGTTGAATTGAACTAAAATCATGACTTCAACCCAGGTCTTCTAATTCTTACTGCTCTGCCACCACACAAAAGGCCCCCTCTCCATAAACTGTCTGGACCACAAGTGTTCCATGGAGTGGGGAAGAGGAAAAGAATAAAGAATTATATGCCCTTTCATGATTTCTCGATTTCTTTTGAGGGCATGCCCATCCTTCCAGTCACCAAGGATTTCATTCTCAGAGACATCTTCACTTGTACTCACCACTATACATAATCAACTGCCAAATCTTTTTTATTCTACCTCCATATGTCTTGAATCTTCATCCTTCTCACTACTCATGTGACCACCCCTCTCGATCTTGCTGAGACTAATGAGCATTTCTATGTAGGTGACTAGAGGCCCGGAGCTATGCTAGGAGTTTTACAAATATTATCTCACTTGATGTTCACAGTAACCCGGTGAGGCAGGTGCTGTTATCCAGATTTTAGAGTTGAGGAAATAAACAAAAAAGTTAAGTGACTTAGCTAGGATTATACTGCTAGTAAGTATCTGAGACTGGATTTGAGCACAGAAACTCCTGATTCTAGGCTTCCAGTTCTATGCACTGCTCCCCTCTATTTTTGTGCTGAACACTGCAAAGTAATGATGATGTCTTCAGATATCTAAATTTTTCTTTAGAAACAATTCAGATTTCTCAGTATCTGTAGGATACAGAAGGATAGGTAGATGGCCAGAAAGGGCCTGCCTAGAGGAAGATTATTATTTGGGGACCTTTTAATATATTCTAAGTATTCACTGTGAGCTAGCAACTCACAGAGAATCAATCAACCAATAACAGTTTGTTAAGTACCTTCTATGTGTCAGTCACTGCACCAAGGACTGGGGATACAAAAAGAAGCAAAGGACAGTTGCTGTCCTCAGTGAACCTAAATCTAAAGGGAGAGACACCATGTAAACCAGTATGTACAAAGCAAGGATGAATAGGAAGTGATTAGTAGAAAAAAATGCACTGGAATTAAGAGGGGTTGCACAAGGCTTCCATAGAAGGTGGGATGTTAGTTGGGACTTAAAGGAAGCCAGAGAGGTCAGAAATTGGAGTAGAGGAAGAGGAACATCCCAGAGAATAGCCAGAGAAAATGGAAGGAGTGAAGAAATGTTTTGTCTACTCCTGTTTGTGGAGTAGATGAGAGACCAGTGTCACTGGATCAAAGGGTGTATTTTGGAGAGTGAGGTGTGAGAAAAGTAGGTACCTGGAAAGGCAGGAGAGGGTTAGGTTATGAAGGACTCTGAATGCCAGCCAGAGCATTCTGTCTTTGGTCTTAGAGGCAATGGAGAGCCGCTGGGGTTTGTAGAGTAGGGGGTGATCTGAGCTGATCATTTCATTAGGAAAATCACTTTAGTGGATGCAGGATGGATTAGAGTGGGAACACTCTCAATAGCAGGCATCATTGATGACTTTGGAGAGTGCAGTTTCAATGGAATGATAAGGTCAGACACTGAATTACAAGGGGTTAAGAAGAGAGTGAGAGGAGAAAAAGTAGAGAAACCTATGGTAGATAGCCTTTCTGAGGAGTTGAGCTGCAAAGGACAGAAATTATATAGGATGATAGTCAGTGGGGACAGAAGGTGAGGGTTTTATTTTTAGGATAGGGGAGACATGGGCATGGTTGTAGCCAGTAGGAAATCAGCCAATAGACAGGGAGAGACTGAAAATAAGTGAAAGTGGGGCGGCTAGGTGGTGCCGTGAGTAGAGCACTGGCCGTGGAGTCAGGAGGACCTGAGTTCAAATTTGGCCTCAGACTCTTAACAGTTACTAATCATGTGACCTTGGGAAAATCACTTAACCCCAACTGCCCTGCCTTCCTCCTCCAAAAAATAAAAAGCGAGAAGAAGAAGAAGAAGAAGAAGAAGAAGAAGAAGAAGAAGAAGAAG